>NC_044204.1:25827487-26129795 GCF_900880675.1 Sparus aurata | reverse complement strand
TGAGAGACGAGAACAACTTTGGACTTGTACCGTCTGTGACAGTGTGCGATCTTGCACGATAGACATTTTTCAAACTAACATTGCAGCTAACGACAGTAGGAAAATGCCTCGTTCTTGTCATATAGATTTTTCCTGATATGGCCTGAAATACACACAAATAACGAGACCTAACAACAGACGAGGAGCTTTATTAACTGTGATTAAACCCAAATATAATAGATATGATGTCACATCATCAGCGCACAATGTTACTTTAATGATAACATGGCCGACTAGGGGCACAGGTGTCATTGAAAACAATAAGATCAACTGTGTGACACGTGAGTGAGCTCATGTTTTACTGTCAGACTTGATAGATCTGAGTCACTGTTGACTAAATGTGTTTCACCTTTTACTTTTTTCTTCCTGCATCGACAAGTCAGAATATGTGCTGTGAAAAATGGCCCGCTATATTCAGTGAGATGTTGGAAACTGAAACTTCACGCTCCAAAACCACAAACGTCTCCTGGGCTGAATCAGTTCTGACTTTAGGGGTCAAACTCAGTGGAATGTATGCGAGAAGGATCGGTTTCTCAGCGTTTGGCTGCAAATGGTCTTTATAAATGTGATAAGTGCTTTTTGAGTTTAAGGGGATTACAAAAAAATATGTTTTTTTTTCTTTTGGCCTCTTTTGTCTAACAGAAAAAAGATGTTTTCTGCGCTGCACACACACACCTTAAAAATAGTCATACTCAACAAAAAGTGAGTCATGTGTGTATTGTTCAGTGTTGATAATACAATATGTTGTCAAGGAGTTTGATCCTGGGTTTTTGTTTTACAGATTTGATTCATTTCATTACGGTAGCCAGTTATTATTAATAAAAAAAAAAAACAATATCTGTAAAATGTAGGTATCAAATGCTTCTTTTTTTAACTGTATAACCATATACGTTTCATCCAGGGATCTTTCTCTTTATATTGAACAGGCATTAGTACAAAAGTGTGAACTTCTGTGATCTTTTAGTTCTGTAGATTCTGCTCTATATTCATATGTATGGTGTAAAAAAAACAGCAAAACTCTACCAATTACCTGAAGAATTCGTTCATCAACTTTCAATTCTATAAATAGTTCACAAATCAATTTTTCAAATATCAATAAAAAGCTTTTTAATTTTTTTGTATTTTCTAAGGGGTTGATTTATATTCCTCTAATTAATTTCTGACTAATCTTTTGCAATAGTTGACCACCTAAATGTTTCATGTTGAAATACTTCACAGGGCTTTCTGGGTTCTCCATAGCAGAGTCTCAGGATGTCTTTCTCCACTCTAAACACACTAAGACTCAATTTGTGATTAATACTTCTCAGTTAAAATAGACAAATCCTGGCATGTTTACACAAATATTCATTTATGCATCAGTCAAAACATGCCCTCTACAGTCCATCTCACTCTAGTCAGAGTCAGTCATGGAAGTCAGAAGTCCTCACTCTGTTCTGTTTGTCCACAGTTTGTCCATCGCTCGTGGTGATAAAACAATTTATTCGATCTCTCAGACACCTGTGGAGGAGTACAGAGGGGTGTTTTGCGTGTCTGTGCCTGCAGACTAGATGATCAGTTTGTGGCGGTTAATGAGTGACTTTAATGTGTTATTATCAGAGTGCACTGTCAGCTTGTGATTGACGGCCACATTATACAGCGCTGGTCAGGTGTTTGAAGTGAACATTTAACATCTTTAATAACACACGACTGCATGAGGAAACTTGTTTAATACAGTGTTCCTCGTGTCTACTCCCAGTGTGTCACCTGTCATTACATGTATCATTCAAAGTGCTGCACGCCAGCTGTTAGACTGATGGATCTAATGTTGTGTGATGAATGTTTTTAGGTTAGTTTCTAGTGTATTGCTTCTACGTTTGCATGTAAAGTGTATTTGAGTCTCTTGAAATTTATTATCATTATTATTATTATTATTATTATTATTATTATTATCATTTTTGACTGTTGTTTAATGCAGCATCCACCTGACTGAAGCCATTTAGGTGCTGTTCTGATGCTGACTTGACCTTTGACCTTCGTATGATGCAGAAAACCCAAAATCGTGGTCACAAAAACATCACTTAACTTCATTTTCACAAGTAGCTTAATAGTAGCTTAGCCTTCAACTTTCTGTGTTACTTTACGTGTTTTTGATTGAATCACTGCAAGGTGTTAATAAAAGGTTGTTGGATTGATGAGTTTTTTTTGTCTTTTTTATCAGCTTTTCCATGACATGTAGAGAAAATACCTGATTAAAACTGAACACACACGCTTTGTTTACACATATCAGACACTTGTTCTGATATCAAATATACTCCTTCTCTGTGGTTGTTTCCTGACTACCTCACTGTTACTGCTGTCTGTCCAGCAGGTGGAGCAATCGATCAAGAGTCCTGCATGTGCTTCTTTAGTTTTCATTCACAATCAGAATCAGAATCAGAATCAGCTTTACTGGCCAAGTATATGAACACATACAAGGAATTTGACTCTGTTTTTTTCTTCGCTCACGCTATACATAGATGTAAACATAACATACATTCAACTAGAAAGTACACAAACAACAAAGAGCAGTAAGTTAAAGAATGGTATAAAAATAAATAAGTAAATAAGTAAGTAAAGTTTTCAGAGGTCCAGACTATTATGAATATCATTTACAGTGAGGGTATATGTTGTTCAATTATGTACAGGTAGTATATTGAACATGTTCAGGCATTATAAGACATTATAAGACATTATGAGCATGATGAAAACCAAAAAATAATAATAATATCTCAATATTATAAATCAGAAATGGTCAGAGGAAAAAAAACAACCTTGAGTGTTTTGAAACGCACTTTTTGTTCTGTCTACTATGTCACAATCTTAGATACAGGCTTACCAACAATGTAGGATGGCGTTGTCATGTCTAAGAAGCACAAATTAAATTGTCTTATATGTGTTTAAAGGTGCCATTTGTAAGAAAAGTTGATTTTTGAGTCTCACTCCCAACTCTGGCCGTCATTCCAGAGTCAAACAGACTCAAAACAAATTAACTTTTCTCACAAATAGCACCTTTAGATAAACACCAATAACGGTATCACATAAACAAAGTAATGAAACATGACAAATGTTGTCTGAAGACATGAGCTCTGGCACTAACAGCCCAAAGGTTGGACACCACTTGGAAGTGACATGAGTTTAGCATCTGAAACATCCCCCACACTTTTTATAAACGGGTGTTCTGAGGCCTGGAATCTGGGCTTACTGCTCCGTCTTTGTAATCAGACGTCTCTGACAAACCAAATTAGGGTAATAAGCTGACGGGCTTGTTTGAAGCTGACAAAATAAACCTGCAACCTTCAGTGTGTCGGGCTGAGAGTCCAGTCAGTGAAGCACCCAGGCTGCCTCTCCAGAAGCACGTTAGAAGAGGTATAAATGTGTAAGTGAGGGGATATTTAGTGGGGAAAAAGTATTAACTTGTAATTTCAAGCGCAAATATTTTATAAGATGTTTCATTTGAAAGCATCTTGTGGTCATGAATTAACAGCACTTATGTATTAACTCAAACATGGTCCAGACATTTGAATGTAACATTTTACAGAAGTACATTTTTCCTTTTAATTTTCTTTTTGTTTTCACTTGCACATGGCCTCCTCTCATCTTTATTGTGATCATTATTATTACTGCTGTTGTTAATTATTATAACTGCCAGAGAACTGACTGTTGATCTTTGTTAGCTCTGATAGCTTCATTTGTCACTTGGGTGCTTGTCACATCTCTTTTACAATAAAAACAACAAGAACACATTTTACAAAACTGCATGAATATAAAAGAGTTACAAATCTTCAAACTGTCATATGTGAATTTTAGTTTACTCTTGTCTATGCTCTTGTAACAACCCTCAGCCACTGGTTTGTCTTTTATTGTCTTTTTGCTTTCAGCCACTGTGGCAGACGCTTGTTTCAGAAACAACACAAAACTGGACATTTAGAGTTTCACAAACATGCTGTATTAATGAATAAAGAGCTGTGAAACACTGAGGAGCTGCCTCTGCATTGTGTGTAATCACCCAGCTACATCTTTCAGTCAAGCCTCCCCGCTGTGAGGTCGGTTCAGTAGGACATTGTCTACCTGAGTTTAAGCTGACCTGACTTAAACTTCTTCTTGAAGACATTGCAGTTTGCAGGTGGGGTTAAAGGGGACATTTCCAGGTGTCCCCAGCTGGAGAGCGCTCACTGAAATTCCAACAGGATTATTTAATTAAGAAATTGGGGCCCAGGGTTCTCAGATTTGCTCCTGCAGCTGGAACAAATGTTTCGTGACCGACTGTAAGGCCGTGACTGTCAGGAGCCGACTGCGGCAAATTGCTATATGTCTGAAATTGAAAACTGGACAGTTCCCCGTAGAGCCCAGCAGGGTGCAGATTTCTCTTTGTGCAGTGAGCACAGTGAGTAAGCAGGACTAATTCTTTTGTATGAAAACCAGAATTATGAGAGAATTACTGGAGCTCAGCTGCCACAAAGTAATAAAGATGAAAACTGAACGTTAAGCTGATATAAGCTGATGATCTACACCCGGTAAAATAAATGACAAATGAAAACTTCTTCTGCTCGTAGCTTCTCTTTGAAGACTTCAAGATATTTCTTATTCTATTTCAAATAGCTTGAATCATTTGTGTCTTTAGTTAACTGGACTCATTTGAACTGATGACTTTCTTTTTAGTTATAAGAACTTTTCACATTTAATCTCCAGGTGTCATGTCACTGGTGTCACCTACTTCATTAGTAATGTAACTGTAACTGTAGTGAAGTGTTTCAGTGGGTTGTGTTTTAATGTTGTCACCTTGATAAACATTGTCCAGAGGTAGGGACATTTATAAGAACACAAAGTAAACGTTTTTTCTTGTAAATTGGTGCTGCAACCATTTCTTTGGCTCATTGTTCAAATATCTTCTCAGAAAAAAGTGAAAAATAGTTTTAACTTTCTCAGATCTCAAGGTGACATCTTCTAAATATTGTTTTTTTTTCCCCCTCAGACCCAAAATCTAACATATTCAAGTTACAGAGACATGACACACACAAAGGATGTTTGCATTTCAGAAGCAGGAAGTCATAAATGTTTGGTGTGTTTTGCTTCTTGAACGATTTAAATGATTGATGAACACAAATGGATTGAATTACATTTAGTGAGCTTCACTTGATCAACAACATGTGGTTTGATGGCGTGTGGTAACCATTTTGTAAGATGCATTTTTCATGAATATTGTCGCACTGGTGTTATTTTCCCTATGAGTTATTAAGCTTTCATTCGTGTTTATTTATAGAGTCAAGGAGTTATGGAATAAAGTGGAAAAGGAAGAGGAAATGGGGAAAAGGAAGTTTCAGAAGTGTAAGTTACTGTAAAATGATCCACTACAAGTCGAGTGTTGTTAGAAAGGGACCATATATTGAATTGGTAATGTAATAGATTACTTCATATACATGAAGTGAAGGGGTGCAGGATCTGTGTGTTTTGAACTCTTGAACTTATAAGTGATGTTTCAGTGACATGATAGCATCTTGTAAAGTTTGTTTTTGCCTTAGACCTTTAATTCAATACCTTTAATTTAAGAATCATATCAAATATTGAAGCTACTACTTAATTTTTTTGGACCAACAGCTCATTTAAGGTCACATCTTGTCCATTTTGTAAGCCTCGTGGACGCCACAGCTGGAGGGACATTTGCATCGGGGTGAGTGGAGTGAAGACATTTGTCCTGTGGCCCACTGGCGAATAGAAAGCAGCAGGGTGGTGACTCCAAAAAAAAAAAAAAAGGCAGAGGGAAAAGAGGGAGGGAATTGGAAGTCAAATTAGGAGGAGTGGAGGGGGCGAGTCAGTCATGAAACCCGAGAAAAGAAGTGTGGAGGAGAGAACAACGAAACCTCGACAACACTGAGAGGAAGCAGAGAAAGGAAAAGGTTTAATTCCGCCTCTCACCGCCCCAACAACCGAGAACGCGCAGCTGCGACATTTTTTAATCCTTCATATTTACCGCGCAGCTGAACAGAAGCATTTCCCCTCCCCGAGAAGACAAACATCTCAAGTAAGTACACGTGTTTTTATTTTATTTTATGTGTTATATTCACTGTATTTCAGCTACAGGACTTCGTTAATACGTGTAGTATTAAGTGTAATAAAGGTGGAGAGGCGCGTGAGCTGGACAAACCGGCTGCACGCACTCACACGTGGCACGAGACGACCTGACAACCAGGAAGATTCATACAGAAAGACCTGACGTGCACTGTGTGTGTGTGTGTGTGTGTGTGTGTGTGTGTGTGAAGCCCGGGAAAGACCTCATGTGTAGCGTGAAAACACACACACACACATACATTCAAAGAGCCAGTTAAGTCCACACAGGGAGAAAGTGTCAGTAGGAAAACCACAAAATTGAGAGATTACTCTTATTTTAACAGCCTGGTCGTGTCTGTGTTGAGCTTTTTATTGAGTGGTTAACTACCACTTCACTTCATTATGTCTGTGGGCTGAACCAGAGGAGCAACACAGCGACAGCAGGCCGCTATTCTTCATTAAACTCGAGTGTTATTTAGATGTTATTACCGTGTCGTCCAGGAGCAGCGGGCACGTTTCTGTTGAGATGAGATAAAGATGGAACTTTCTGTTGCCTTCAGGGACGCCCTTTAAAGTCAGAGTTTGTATGTTCGACTTAAAGCAAGTTTGCAGTTAAGAAGCCTGGAAGAAATTAGGTGTTTAAGTGACGATTTGTTTAGAAGTGGAGACATTTGTGATATTACAAAGTTAAACTTTTTGTCTTGTAAACTGGGGCTGCAACCATTATTTTGTCATGTTAATTGTTAAAATACCTCTTTAGAAAGTAGTTAAATTTTCACAGATCCCAAGGCGACATTATTTCAATTGTTTGTTATGCCTGACCATCAGACCCAAATCCAAAGTTATTCAATTAACAGACATGTCAAACACACCAAAAAGCAGCAAATCATTATATTCCACAAACAGGAAGTAGCAGACATTGACAATTATTAATTTCTTAAAATCGACAACTGTTTTTTCTCTTTGTGTTCTTGGAAATTAAGCGATAAATCATTGAAGTACAACTCCAAAACAATATTTCTGTAGGCTCGTGTTCTGACATTGATGCTTTCTAGGGTCACTAGGGTTGCAACGGTACGAGATAACCATTTCAGAAAACGTCAAGGTGTCTATCTTATCTATCTAGGCCCAAGTTACATTTACTTACTGAACAACTGTTTTATTATCTTAATTTCACACAGATCTTATGTCTTATGGCTGTAGATACCGTAGATAATGAAATAGGCCTATATGCCACATGGTACTGTAAACCATCAATTATCACATCATGGTTTTCCTTCAAACCAGTTTACCGCTGCGATACCACAGCAAGCAGGTGTGGCATCTGGAGAAACAGGTGTTACAAGCTACACACTACTTTTTTTAGGTCCAAATTCCCACATTTCGGACAGCACGTGAACGCGGCAGCAGCCTCCCTCCGGGTCTGGTTTGTCCTGGGGCCGCCTCACAGTGCCGGTAACCGGACCCCGGGGCTGAGGTCATGCCCGCGGAGAGACAGCTGCTGGCCGGCCGGGGCAGCCTCGGGGGTTGCGTTTTTTTGGACTCCTCGGGGAACAGAGGCTCCTAGAGAGCGTGGTTTATTTTCTCGGGAACTTGTGAGGATAAAGAGTTTGCCCTGCGGCCCTTTATGTCCTGCAGAGGTTGATAAACACGGCTGGTCAAGGTCAGAAACATCCCCGCGGGGAAAAGAGAGCAGGGCTGGATGGGAGCAACAACATGGAGACTTGAAAGAAGCCGGACACGTGATGAATTACACTCAAACTTTTAATACAGAAGCAGAAGAAACAGTTTGTTTTATGATTACAGACATACAACTTATTTAAAAACACAACCACCCCCATAAATACCTAACTGTCCATAACCATAACAGTGGCATCATTGCATCATCCAGCTGGTCCTCAGGTATTTCAGGAAGCAGCTTCCTTATATGGTGATGCTCTGAGTACAGACCTCACCTGCCCTCTCTCTCTACACACACACACACACACACACACACGCACACACACAGTGGTGGAGGAAGTATTCAGATCCTTTACTCATGTGAGAAAAAAACTCCACTACAAGTAAAAGAAGCTTGATAAATACTCAAGAACAGTACTTGGAAATTGTGCTTTGGTTTATTCCATCACTCGTTGTTCAACTTTTTTACACAAAGAGTTTTATTTTTACTGCTAATGAAAATCGACCCCAAATATCAGTTTCCAGTCTCTTGATGTCTAATAATCTGTCGCGGCCTTGGACGACCCCTCAAGAAGCAGGCCTCAATGAGAAATGTCTCGATAAAGTAATAGGAAACATTGTAGAGGTGATTTTTACTTTTTTACTTTTCTTTCTATGAGCGACAAATACAAACACAAAAGAGCTGAAATAAACTCAGCTGTCTTTATTTCGACGCTTCTTTTTCCATGGTTTTCTGTGTGATTACCTCTTTGTATGAGGCTCAAACGTGACCGCAGAAAAATGCCATCTGTTCCCAGACAACACCTTCAAAAAGTACTACAACACTACACACACCCACAGAAACACTTCACATTGTTACGACAGGACTTCACATCTGCCTGCCAACCCTAGGCACACATTGATTGTTGTGATTCAGCTCGATCGGCAGTCTTTGTTGTGTGTTGACTTTCCCGCGTCACCACCAGGCTGCTCCTGTCACACAGCTCTTGTAGTGTGAACTGTCATCATCGTTCTGCATATTGACAGCGTGCCAATTTCCAAGTAACTTGGCGGGAAAACAGAGACAAAGAATGTGAGATAAGCAGAAGTTGAGGCAGCAGATCTGTACTTGCATGACTTATTGTGAATCTTGCAACACGCGGAGGTAGAACCTGAGGTCAAACACACACACACACACACACACGAGGAGTAACTGACACTTTACTCTCTGTTTTCATGACGGTGAGTAGCCATGACTCCGTGCTGCATTGACAACATTGTCTCCCAAGCAATGACTACTCACACTGTGGGTGAGATGTGCATTTGTTGTGCGTTGCAGCCACTGCACCGTAAATCCAACCCATGTGACGGTCGTCTCCATACTTAACACCCTAATGGACCGCGTCTGCTCGCGTCTGAAAGGCTGTTCTGTGTGTCCAATTTTGCCGGATTAACACGTCGACAAATACTTAAGAACTCTAACACCCTGGTTTCTACAACAAGGACACGTTCTGCAGTTAATAAAAAGTAGAAACAAAGACAAAACACTGTTGATCAGACGGAGGGAACACAAAGGATTAATGGTGACACAGTCAGAAACAGCACACAAATTCAGATCTTTCACCGTGCTGCTGTGACCCCATTCCTTTAAAGTCCTGGTCACTGGTGCTGATGAGATGCACACTTCAAAAATCACGATCAAAAATACAAAATTAGGGCTTCAGTTTTCCCGTTGTTATACCGTCAATGATCCGTCTTCTGTGGCTTGTTTTCCTGCTTTACGCGTCTTTTGCACTTAAAAAAAAGGAAGCACATGGGTTTATTTGAGGAGAACGGGCACCGAGCCAAGAAAGTGGTTAAAGACCCTGTAATTGCGACGACATATCAGAGTAAAACATCCCAGAGGGACAAACACAGACTGTTTTCAGCCCACACCGCGTCTTCCTGAGGGTGGAGATATAAAACGCTTAAAAGCTAATTGTTTGTTCGCTGCCAAAAATAAATATGTTATCCTATATAGATCATTTGAGACTTGACGGTAGGAGCTGGTGAAAGAATGTGCCTTCTTCCTACTCTGGATGTTCACAAGCAAAGATTGTGTTTCATGATTGAGAGGTGAAACTCATGATACACCAGATGTATCCCACTTAACCTGAACTCGTTGATGATGGTGTGATGATGGTTTATCTGATATCCCCGAGTTGTGTTTGATCATGAAGGAAACATCACTGCAATATACCCAAAAGAAACTAAGTCCATGTAGAGAGCGAGCTGCTGTGGTTGAAATGAGGACTTCGGCCTTGAAACTGGAGTTTGTGCTCATGTGGAACTTATTTTTATGTCGTTGACTTAATTGACTTACTGTCTTCTGTGTGGTTTTTCAGTTGCACTTCCGTGAGGCTTAGGCAACAAGAAGACTTGATCATGTTCAATCATAATGTGATTTATATAGATATCTGAAGAGGAACAAGTACTCCTCACATTCTGGATCAGACTTGAAAAAAACACAGCAAAGAAAGATGTAAATTTACTGTAATTAAAATGTGTTCAGTTTGATTTAAAGGTGCAACATGTAAAAAATGTCCACCTTAACTGCTCACTGTGACTGCCATTGTCTGGTTAGCTCAGTTAGCCGTGCAGTTAGTGGTCAGGACTGGGATCTCGGAGCAGTGGGGGAGTGTTCACATTCGGTTGTTTGGTGTGCAGGCACAATCATTCAGATGTGAGGAAGCAATTAACCCGGGGAGATGTCAGTCTCATGTCCATGTACTGAGCTATTTTGCTTTCAGAGCTGCAAAGATTGTTTTTTAATTGAATAGTTAAACAACAGCAGCTATTTTCATTGTGGATTTATCATTTAAGTTGTGTTTTCAAGCCAAAATCCCAAAGATGCGATTGCTCCAGTTTCTAATGTGAGAATTTGCTGCTTTAATTGGTCTTAAATTACATTTAATTGAATAATTTGGAATAATGGATTGTTGGTTGAACAAAACATCGTACTTGATGAACCTGCCAAACAATTGATTGTGTAAATAAAGGGTTGATTATGAAAACAATCGTAGTTGCATCCCTGATTTCCTAATCAGATCTCAGCTCACATCTGATTGTAGACAAACAATGAGAAAGCTTTCCTCTTCATTGTCAGTGTACTCATGTGATCTAATTAAGAGGTCAATCTGTAGGTCAAACATGGAAAAAGACGCTGTGAATGAGCGTCGTCTTGCTCCGTCACACCCTTATTCAGAGTTTGGGGAGTGTGTGTGTGTGTGTGTGTGTGTGTGTGTGTGTGTGTGTGTGCTGAAGGGGTTTCCAGCATGGGGTGTCAGTTACATAGAAATCCCCCCTTTTCAAACTCTCTTTGCAGCACAAAGCCTGTGCAGCGGACTTTGGATAATCGCATTACACGCTCGCCTCATGAGCACATACGCAGAGACAAATCTGTCCCATTAGATCCTCTGTCCTTCTCTCATACAACACACTCACACATTGCTGAAGAGGTGCAATCATTAAGACACTTATGAATGTGTTTCCTGTTAGAGGCCCTGACTGCAGCCTCCACCCTCCGCCCCTCCCTCCTGCCTCTCCTCAAATCGAGTGGCTGAAGATTTTCCTCCCTCCGTTTCCATTTGCTTCTCTGGAATAGCTGGTTATATTTGGAGCTTTGATTCTCACTGAGATGTTTTCCAGATGTGTGTGTGTGTTTGAGCCCGTCATGACCGGATTCTGTGTGGTGGTCACTCATAACGTAACAAGTTAAAGTGACCGGTGACCTGCCCTGTGTGTGTGTGTGTGTGTGTGTGTGTGTGTATGTGTGTGTGTACTCTCCAGGTGGTCATGACTAACCTGACCTTATTTGGTCCATCGCGTCATAAGTTTCGGTTTGTTTGTGTGTGTGTGTGTGTGTGTGTTAGGAGCCCAGTGGGATAAACCCACAGCCAGACTGCTGATGAAAGACTCCTTGAAGCTGCATTCAGATGGAAATGTCACCTTTTTTAAGAGTCCATCTCGATTTCCAGAACAAAAGCAGACAAATCGACTGCTCTGCATTGTTTTAAATAGCTGCTCTGTTGACAGCACAGCGGGAGGATTCCTGAGGACAATGAAGTGCAAGGTGTCAGGTGCCCAACTAGGATTTACAAAACAATGACTGCCGGTCACACGGGCGCTCATTAGGGAAACTGGGGTAAAAAAAACCGTCTGGCCTGGAGGGACTGCATCAGGTCTCACTGGCCAGGGAATGAAATAACACTTACTGAGAGAAGACGGTGCCCTCCTGTAAATCCTGCAGTCCTTAAGTCTGTATTTGTTTTGGGATCAGTAATGTTGAACTTATTATCCACAGAACTCAAAATGGATCCTGACTGAGATCCTTTTAAAACTCATGTTGGAAAAGCTTTCAAAGACAGAGCTGAGCAGCAACGACCAATAGAATGAAGCAATAAAAAAATGAGTTGCAAAAAGTTTCATAATTAAACTAGAAAGTGGCATTTATTGGACTTTTTCCCATCACTAATTGACACTAAATGTACCTGTTTTTTAACATCAAGATCTGTGTATTATTCCTATTAAGCTAATGTTTTAGGAAGTGAGAAAAGAAATCCTGCCTCCGTCCCTTTCATCTGGAACCTCACCAAAAGATAACAGGGTCTGTTCTGGGCCGAGACTCATTCTCCGGCGAATTTTCGCGGAAATCTGCTCTGTAGTTTTTCTGAAATCCCTCTGACCAACCAACCAACAAACAAACAAAATGGACACGGATGAAAAATAAACCTCTCTGGCAAAGAGCAAAGTTTATCTGGTCTCAGCCTATAAAACGTAAATATTTGCTGGTTTTCTGACTCTCACGCAGTCAATGTGATGAATCTGTGCAGAGGATTGTGGGTTAGAATAGCCTGAACAGCTGGTGAAGAGGACATCCTGGTATTTTTTGGCATACAGCACAGACTCGATCTCCTCCCGCTGGTTGTGTGGGTATTTGACTGCAGCCTGTTTGATTAAACGGCTTACCATTTCACAGTTGTCGACCTCCAGCTTCTTTAATGAAGCCTCATGTCAGTCATTTTGAATAATGATAATAAACAACTATTTCCTCCTGTTCACTCCCTTCCCATCTTCTCTGTCGCAGAGCAGCAGCGATGGCGCCCTCTCTCCTCCAGGCCTACAGGAGGCGCTGGTGGATGGCAGTGACGGCGGTGATTGAAAATCTGCTGTGTTCGGCGGTGCTGCTGGGCTGGGGCTCACTGCTCATCATGCTGAAGAGGGAGGGCTTCTACTCCCACCTGTGCTCAGGTAACGACAGCAGCTCTGCATCACGTCACCATCATCTTTCACAGAGGATTTTTACACTCTACGTACCTGCGATTGTGGTTGACAGTCATTTTTGTGCAGTACTAAAGATCCCAAAATCTTAAATGAGTTCATTTGAATTTCTTTTTTTTTTGTATCAGTTTGTTTTCTGGGTGACAGAGTCACTATGAAGGATAACAAACTGCACGTTTCTTTGTCAATAAATGTTTGTTTGTTTATACGTACTATTAATAACTTTTGGACCTTTAAAACTGAAGACAGAATATTGTGCTGCTCAAATATGATTTATCTCTGGTCCCTTTCCTCTTAATCATTACTTGTCCGAAGACTCGCTTTGGGAGTCACTTCTCTAATCAGCCATTCACTCTTGTCCCCACAGTGAATGAATCCGTGGTCGTGTCTTTGGGCAACGCCTCCGACGGCGAGCCGGAAGAGTGGCTCAGCTGCGTGGACCAGGAGGAGATGCTGAACCTCGGCTTCACCATCGGCTCGTTCCTGCTCAGCGCCACCACCCTGCCACTCGGCATCCTGATGGACAAGTTTGGGCCGCGCCCGCTCCGCCTGGTCGGCAGGTAATGGGCGAAAGAATGGTCACGCATTTACATTTGTGAGGGAATGTGCACGTCTGCAGGTTCTGTTTTATGTTCAGCGTAATTCAACAACGCATAAACCTCTTTTTTAGGACACAGGTTTGTTTTATGAAACTTATTTATTTGGTCATTTGGAGGTATGATGACTTCACATTTCCTTTAGTCATGTTTTGAATCTGGGGTCAATTCCTCAGCTGCTACTGAGGTTATAGTAAAAAAATACTCAAGCAGACAGATCACATTCCATCTAGTGGGAGGAGGTGATTTTACTCGTGCGAATCAATGAATGTAGGTGTGGCACCACTGCGTGTGTAGACAGCATTCGCATAGTAAGTAGTGAAATTCTTTCTCGTTGGTTGTGGAAACATGATAGTTACTGCGCTCGCATATAATTAAACTACACAGTATTCATACAGAGGTGCAAATGAGGAAGCACACACACACAAACACACTCACACGTGCGCACACAGGCACACACACAATCTTTCTTTCTTTCTTTGCCATTCAGAGTTTGAACATCCAGTATATCCTCTTCACATGATTTGATTACAAGATCAGAGTTGATAAAAAAGGAGAAGTGTATCTGGAGCTGCACATCTTAAATATTTCAGTCTTGAACAGTTACTCACCGACTTAACGGCTGTTTTAATGTTATTTATATTGATTAACTCGGATCCACATCTGCTGGCCGTACTGGCAACAGTCTGAAACACACTTTCACTCAGTGTGGTGACAGTTGTGTGACTCAGACATGTACAAACACAGAAGCCGTTGAGTCACCAGCAGTTTGTTGTCATTTCACAATGGTGCTGGTGTTGTTTGGTATGTGTTTTAATATCTGTAGAGTGTCGTGGTTAGGTTTGTGGTTGGCACAATACTGAAAGCTGCATACCTTAAATAAAAAATGCATCAGTTACTCTTGAACACAGTTCAAAACATATTAATAAAGTAGCTGAGAATGGCTGAGAATGCTTCTTTCTTCTCCATTTCGAGCATGAAAACTTGTTTTTTGAGAATTTCTCTATAAATTTTGTATTATTGTTCTTACTTTTTGAATGCTTTTTATTAAACTCTTGTTTTTCTTTTGTTTTTACATGTTCAAAAAGAAAAATATACCAATAAAAGCCCAACTAGAGACAAAAGTTGAAAATTAGTAATAGCTTTAAACTGTCAGATATGTCACTTCATGCTCCATGCTATATTAAGAACTGTGGCAATTGTTAGTTGAAATAAAGAACACTAATTGCCAGCTATTTTGATAACTGAATATCATTTAGTCATTTTTCAAGCAAAAATGTAAAAAATTTGTGTGTTTCATCGTCTTAAATGTGAGGATTTGCTGCATTCTTTTTCATTTATGACTGTAAATGAAGAGTCTTTGTGTTCTGTACTGTTGGTCGGACAAAAGAAGCAACTTAAAGACGTGATTAATCAATTGATTGGAATTAAGCAGATTAATGGGCTGATGTGACGATGTATCGTGTGACTTTCAGCACAGAAGAATTAAAAATGTCCTTGTTCTTTTCTCGCAGTTCGTGTTTCGGCCTGTCTTGTGTTATGATGGCTGCGTCTGCCTACAACCCTCACGGTGAGTTCAAACACAAACACAAATACAAACATGTTGTCATCTGTCTCCTGACCAGGGACTTCAGATGTGAATAACTCTGGTGCAGCTAAAAGGCTGTGCACTGTCCCCGCAAGTAAACAAGTACATGACACAAACACAAACAGATTACTTTATATTGATCAAGTAATTGCAAAACGTGACACAACAAATCCATTAAACTCAAATATTCACAATTGTGTCCAACATGTTAATTGTGTAGCATCGAACATTCCGTTTAACTTGAGATTGACAGCTGAATGTACACGAGGACAGCTGACAATCTGGAAGAGCAACATTCTCCACGCTAATGTACATTTCTGGAGGTCTGTACAATGATGTGTTATATAATACAGGTTAATGAACTTCTTTCACGTGTGTTATATAACACACTGCCTACAGCTGAGATAAGGAGGAGTATTTGGAGTATACATTTGACTTTGAAAGGCTCCATAGGTCCAATGATCGAAGGCAAGAACGTCAGGAGCAAAATGTACCAGATACTTGTTTGGGAAATAATGCAATAGTAATAAGTTCCTTTCAGACCGGTGGACCAGACAGGGTGGTGTGACGTCCAACATTAAACACACACAAGTGAACAGTTGCACCAGGTGCACGTGGACAGGTGTGCAAAGGCGTAAAGACTGACGCCACACACTCCAGAAATGGTTTCCTCCACCTTCTCCACATTTCCTCTTTCACACCTGTCCATGCGAGTATTTAAATCTCACCACCTGTTTCTGGCCACAACGGGAACAACGTCTTTTTAGACGGGAACGTGCCGAAAATGTGAGAGGAGAATGCGACTAAAATCAGGATCAGGTTATGACTGATAGTCAGGCTTTCTGCACATCACCTCACATGTTTGAATCTCAGTGACTCAGGTCGTATTGAAAACACACCAGGAAAATGCCAGAGTGCTACCTAAAGACTGCATTTCCTGTTTAGTGACAATTGCACCAAGTTCTACTTCCTCTCTATGGGCTGAGGGAAATGTGAACTTTTTTCTAAGTGAACTGTCAAATGTAGCAATCAATAAAACAAAAAAGCTGACAAAACACGAAACAGAAGTAAAAATTATTCGTAAAAAGTCAGTGAGTGTGTAGAAAGTGGATGGATTAATAATGGTGGTGTTGTAACTGTATCAGCCTTGTCTTTGAGTGTAGTCATAAAAAAAAAAAAAGCTTTCTGTGGACGTTGTGGACAACATGTGCTCCGGTCGCGTCCTGAGAGACTTTGTCATTAACACTTCTGCTGTGTCTCTGATTTTCTCTGCAGTTCTGTCAGCACTCATCTTCTTGGCTCTCTCTCTGAACGGCTTTGGAGGCATCTGCCTGACCTTCACCTCCCTCACGGTGAGTCACACGACAACCACGACAAGACAAATTCTAACTGATGAATGGAGGATGTTTCATTTAAACATTGGTATTTACAAATGACACTGGATCACACCTGGATATTGTGATTATTAGATATTCAGTCACACAAACTGTCACGAGAGCACATAGTTGATCATCGTGTCCCTCTTTAATTATTAGGAGGTTGGTTCTTGCTGGGAACCGATCTTGTGCAGGGTTTGTCTCGTGTAGATGTCAAGTCAATGTGCTTGAGTGTACTCTACAAAGCCTCTGTCCTTTCTCCCTCGATTCTGGTGAGGAGAAATATTTAGCCTGAAAAAAGTTTAATCTGCCTCATTAAAGATGTCGGTAATCAGCGGCTTCAGAGGCAGATCTTTAAATTAGCAGAATAAAATGACAGAAAATCGCCCAAGACAGATGACCACTGATGGATTGCCGATATATTATATCGCTAGGGGCGGTACAATAAAAGATTTTATTGCAGATCTGGATAAAAAACACTTAATATGATAAGTTGATCATGGTGAATTTCCATTCTTGGGATCACATGAGTGACCTCAATTCTGTCTTAGCTCGCTGATGTACTGATTCAAGTCATTACAAAATCCTGAGCCCGTCACCAATAAGCATCTTTGTGACCCAAAAATCCAGGTCGTGTTCGCCAAACAGTTCGATCGACTGTTTGTCTCATGAGAAATATAAATATGTTACCCTATGTAACAAGAGTGTAGCCATGTGTTGGTGCCACAATATGAGTTTTATGCGTATTTTGATGATTTTTGTGATGATATCGTGAATTGCAATTAATAATCGTGTCATGAAATCTTCTTATCGCCCCGGGCCTACTCATCGCTCAGCGCTGTTTGTTATAAATGCTTTGAGGAGACGATCACTCGACTCTGTGCCAGTTCTCATTGTTTTGATGGGGGTGTGTCTGTCCATGAGACCTGTTCTGACCTATGACGTGGGGACAGAGGACATGACCGCTGATCTCTGGGACGGACCGGGTTTGAGAGCTTTGCCGTGTTGCATCCAAACCACAAATTGACTTTGATGGTCATCTAATGCCCCCGCGGCTGCATGTGCTTCACACTATGTACTGTATGTGTCTGTCCCTAGTCACCTCTGGAAATGACTGTCAGTGTGTCTCAAATTATAGTATAACTGAAGCTGTGTGATCGGAACACTGAGGACAGAAGGTTACCAGTAAATCTGTGGAAAAAACCCCTTATCCTCCCTCTCCCCCATCTTTTACATCAGCATCATGTTAAATGTGCATCTTGTTTGGATCATTTTAAGAGTATGAGTCACAATCTGGCACCAGAACTCTCTGACGGGTCTGCACAGCCTGTCTCACATTATAGCACTGAAACAGCAAAAAAAAACCCAAATGTCTTTGCAGTGGTTACATAACTGCTATACTGAGAAAGTGCTCATGTTGGGGTGTGTTTCTTGGAACGAATGAGGAGGAAGGTTTTGGTAGCTGACGGTCTCAGCGTGGTCGGGGCCTGTATTTGTCTCAGCTGAGGAAACAGTGCGTGTTGTGACTGGGAGCTGTGTTTGTTTACACTCCCGTCAGGCATGTGTGTTTGCGTGTGATGTGTCAGCTGGTACCAGCATTATCAAGTGGGCTTTATTGTTGCCGTCGCCTCCTGTGACCTGGCAGGTATTTTGGTTTGTCCAGTGTGTCAGGACCACGTGTGTGTTAAAAGTGTTTCCGTCTGAGCCGCACATGATTTCTCCCAGATGGAAAGTCTCCCATTCGCGTTTCAGCCAATAACAGCCTCCGGCTGACCACACACCCTCCCTGAAAGCTCGGCCCACTCACCTCTACTCAAAACACTGAAGGCCACACTTTCACTTCCTCCCTCCTTCCCTTGTCCTCGTCCTCCTGTCTTCCTCCCCTCTCCTGCGTCTCTGTTCTTCCCAGCAGTCAACAGAAAATCAATACAAAACCTTTTCAACTCCACATGACTGTGCACACACTTGGATGTACGAATGTGTGCATGCTTATGTACACACAGGGAGACGAACATGAAACAGATGTTTAGATAATGAAGGTCCAAGCTGAGTGTGGACAGATGACCCTCTGACTTTTCCCCTGTATGCTGACTTTGGAAAAAGAAAAGCTAAGACATATGTCTCTGCCTCTGGTTCTCTGCAGATTAAATCGAATAGATATTCCACTCTACCCGTATATACATATATATATATATATATTTATACATCACCACAGCTGACGTGGCAGTTTTACAGGAGGAGATGAGGCAGTTTCTAATTGAGAAGACAAAGGTGACTGTGATTTTTAAAGGACAGACAGCAATTTGAAATCTACAGAAATGTGTTTAAATTTCTAGTAGAGTTCCCCAAATTTGTCAAAGATGTTGTTGGGTTGCATTGTGCGGAAATGTGACAACAGTAATGCCCAGGACTTCTGACCATTTTACACCAGAGTAAGTGAGTATATGCAGGTTATTTGAACGCGAGTAAACTCACCAAAATATAGGTGATTGACCTGTAGTTCCAGTAGATTTAGTCTGTTGTTGTTTTGTCTATTTTTTTTTTTTTTTGCTCAGTTTGACGTCATGAGCACCTGAGATGAGCGCAAGGCTTTGAGGCCGATTTGACACAGCGGCAGAACCTTGTAATAACAACATCATGTGATGCACACTGGCCCAAGAAGACCTTTTGACATTGTGGAAGACGAGGCTGTAAAAGAGATAAAATAGTTGTATCCCTGTCCTGGTTAGCTGGGGGCTAAAGGGGGGAGATAGACTGAAACCCCCAAAATGTGGATGATCTGGGTAATTTTATACCAAGGAAGTTGAGCTTTTTTGGCTTTGTGCGCCACTTAGCATCTTAAATAGTAATGACCGGGACTCTGAGTCCGACATTGGATCCATGATGGAGGCCAGGGACAATGTTACGGTGGTTACTTTTTTTTATATCTTTTACTTCAGTAAAAGTTTCAAACTCAGTGCAGACTGAACAATGTTCAAGTGATGGATGGAAAACTATTTATGGATCAACATCCTTATCTTCAGTGTGCGTAGTGCTGGAAAAGAAAATCAGCATTATTGTCCACTCAGGTGTCATGTTTTCATTACTGCTGATCACAAATAATAATCGAATGTACCCTTTGCCACTGAAAACAAAAGCCAGATGTTATAGTGTGTGAACAGGTTCTTTATCCAGTGTGAAAGGGGGTATTAGTCAATAAATGAGTTACTTACAAAAAAGAGAAAAGTCATATTTGGTTATCAATTTACCATTTAGGTCATTTTAAAGCAAAAACAACAAAACGTTTATATGAGTGAAAATGCCAGAATGAGCCACAAAGATAAAACAAAAGAAGCAGAACAGGACACAAAGCAGGAAACACAAAGCATGCAGTTTAAAGATCGATATAGCTGCAACAAGAGGATACACAATAAAATACAGTTGAATATAATGATTTTAATAACCTTATTAAAAGGTTTCAGGGAAACAGAGGGGGGAATAAACATGATTCAGACTGCTGTCTGTTCTTCTTCTTCTTCTGTTTCCTCAGGTAAAACATGACACACATGGAGGCTCAGTTTCCAGTGAGTTAGCCTGTCTGTTTGACAAACACACACAGACAAACAGGGAAGAATCCAGACACGTCATGTCATAAGTCAGTTCATGTACATAGGAATTAGTGTGGTGTTTGGATTGTCAAATGAGAATCAGAATCACAAAGTTATATATGACAACAGCGTTTTTTGTGTGTGTCCTCAGTGACTCATGTTTGCAGTGTCGCAGCAACGAGGAAACTCCTTTTAGTGTTTGACCACTAACACACGCACTGTGCTCTTTCTATCCCATTGGTCACAAGATTAATATTACACACGCACACACACTCTTCCACTCGAGTAATGTTCAACTCCCTCACCTCTTTGTCCCTGTCTGACCTCCGTGTCTCTCTAAGTGAACCAGCATTGGCTGACCTCCACACTGTTGTTGTTGTTGTTGTGAAGAGCGACAGAGGACTAGGACTGACAGACAAACACTCAGACACACACACACAAACACATGTGATATAATGATGTAAACCATGTGCTTTCGAGTAAATGCTTAAAGTGGATTATAAAACAAGAAGAATCTCTGTAATTGATATGATTTGATTACATTTATAATATGTTGAAGATAGAAAAGCTGCAGTCTAATTAACATTTGGCTTTCCAGATAAAAAGGCAGATCAAATATTATAAAGTAAAACATTTAGTCTCTATGGAGCATTTTGTAAATTGCAGATAAGATAACTAAAATAACAGGGTGACCTTGATCGAAGGTGTTATCTCCTCACTTTACAGACACCATTTGCACTCGTGTTGTGTTCACATTTACCATGTGTATAGTAATAATACATCAAGTCGTGTTGCAAGCAAAAGCATAAAATTGGCAGATCAACAAAAAAAGTTCCTCAGCAGGAGCTGATAAATTATCGCAAGAGTGCCAAAAGATTATGGGAATTAATTCAAGGAGCAGTGACGAAAATTGGAAAAGAAGTAATCCACTTAGCAGAAATTACTATTCTTTTTTTTACGGACAAATTAACATTTTGAAGACAGCTCAAACCTGTAGTGCAGTTTGGCCCAAAAAAAAAAAAAAAGGGTAATTTGTGTATCTGCCCTGCAATTTGGATCTGAGTAAAAACTTACCGGGTCTGGGCCTCAAGCTTTTTGTGTTTTCCTGCTGACAGAGTAACAAACTGATCCGAAAACATTGACCCACTTGAAGGGAGATGAAAATCAGTTTTCACTTTGTTTCCAAAAGTTTCCAAAAAGGTTTGCCTGCGATCGACACTGTAGTCTTTGTGGTGTGTTCAAGTGCAGCTTCTTGGGCTGAAACACAGAATATTAAACAATATTAAAACTGATCTGGAAAAAGTGGCCTCAAAAATTGTCCAAATCTTGCAGTTGATAATTTATTAGCCAGCGGTTACTCTAGACTGATCACAAGCCTCATGAACATGTGTAACGACAGTCTTGTGGTTATAAAGTTCACACACAAAACCAGACAAAAGCTTAAAGGACACAGAGGTGATTCACACCTGACCTAATTTCTCTGCTGCCACCATCTTTGCCAGAAGCATGCAACCTTCAGGACGCCCTGGTTTCCATAAACTTTACGTCCATGAATAATCCATGTTAACAATGCTCTGGATGCCAGTAGAGGGGTGTGTGTCAAATTGGCATTTGAAGGAATGAGGACGGTCCACGTCCCCGTAAGAGAGGAGGAACTGCCCTTCAAGAGTATTGGCTGCGTGCATGGGCCTGTCCGACACTGCTTTTTTGATTCATGCTGCAGTTATGAGCTGTCATATGTTCACCTGCTAACTTTAGTCTCAGCTAACAGAGAGGTTGAGCCTCCTCAACAAATAGTGGTCACTTCAGGGAAAATGAAGATGCTTAAGGGGAAGAAACCTCAAAAGACGAGAGTCAGGCGAGGTGTTCTGAGGCTTCTTGAGATAAAGACACTGTGTCTTTACATCTTTTTTTGTGTTATATAAGTCTGGTGCAGCTGGACAAGAGCCCTGTGCCAACGCTGCGAGGGATAAGGGTTTGAACCAGTCTTTCGATCAAGGAGAAAGGGGCGGCAGAGAGTTGCGGTGGAGAGAAGAAGCCGGTGCTAATCAGCTGTGGTTTAGTGTTTCCTGCTGGGATGTCTGCAGAGAGAGAGAGGGGGGCTGCAGCTGTGGCGTGGAGAGATCAGTCAAACCAAAAAAATGTCACTCCCACTATACTTCTCTCTTCCCTCGTCCCTCTGCTTGTTTATTTTTACGCACCTCTCTCCTTTTTTTCTCCCACTCCCGTTCACTTCTATCCCACTTTCTCCTCCTTATACGCTGCCTCTTTTCCACATGTTCAGAGCCGCGTCGAAACTTTCAGTGCTCATTAAGCGACCATTTGGCCCCGTTCTCTCAGCGATTAAGGTCTTAATTAAACCCGGTGCCAAGGTCTAACAACACCCAAGTGAGTGGGCACAGCAGGAGTAGAGTCTGAACTGATTAGCTGCGACAATTGAACAGCCAAAGCTTCGTTTGTGTGTGACTTTCTGACTCCAGTTGACCCTTGTGTGCCTCCAAACAGTCACGTGTTTCTGGCAGCGTTAGCATGCAGGACATTTGCAGCAGGGCCCGGTGTGAAATATGTTTTTTATGGGAACTGCCAGAACACGATGGTGGGAATCACGCCTGCTGCTGCTGCTGCTGCTGCTGCTGGAACACACAACTCACACATGTCAAGCTTTTTTTTTTCCGCCGCCACACTTCTGAAAGGCAAACATGATTTAGCCGACGTCTCACATGGCTGGAATATCTTTGCCTCAACATTAGAAAGAGATGCAAACGCCCTGTGTGTGCTCAGAGGGCCCTCTCGCCCTACATACCACAAACC
This sequence comes from Sparus aurata, assembly GCF_900880675.1. NCBI lineage: Eukaryota > Metazoa > Chordata > Actinopteri > Spariformes > Sparidae > Sparus > Sparus aurata. The sequence goes on along the minus strand of NC_044204.1, from coordinate 26,106,757 downwards.
TCCGCAGCCAGAGAGTCCAGCGCTGTACATCTCGTGGCCACAGGCCGACCGTGAGGTATTTCGATTCTCAGAAGAGCTGAATGAGGACGGGTGTTCTCTCTCCGGGTTGTTTTTCACATCTCGCTCAGACAGCCAGTCTCTCGTTTCCGAACATCCTCAGGAAAGCTTTTTTTCTTTTTTCTTTTCCTGTTTACCTGCCAGCTTCATTGTTGTGTCAGCTCTTGAAGGGACCTCAAACTTCCTTAAACAAAAAAAAACATGTCTTCTGCCAGCTGCAAACAGTCGCCACAGCCTAATCTTCAGGCGGCAGCCAACCCCCCACAAAACCATCTACTTCACAGAAAAATTCTCGTTATAGCTTTAAATCTTAGCTGCACTGAGCAGCCTAAAGCCTCTCTAGTAGTGTCCATATGGCTAGTAAAGTTCTTAGAAACCTTTTACTGGGGAGTCGGGAGTTCATGAGCTCCAACCCTCCAGGGAGTCTCCTTCAAATGTGACTAATCTGTTTTTAAAAGAGAGTCACTGCGTCATTTTAAAAAAGGCAGTATACGATTTTAAAAAGTCAAGGTAAGGTAATCAGAAACAGTTAAAGCTGCTGTACTCAGTTTTTTACGATGACAAAGTATTAGATGTGAGCAGAGTAGCTCATAGTAACGAGTCCACAGATAATTGTCATCAGACTCTGAAGAGCTTCATACCAACTTCACTTTCACTCTCACTGCTCGCGTCAGTGTTGTTTACTGCTGCAGGAGGCCCCGACACCAAATGGTCAAGTTAGGGACTAAGCAGCCTGGTGTGTGCATCGTGAAGTATTGATCATCTAAAGAGTCAAAGATTTCCCTCGGGAGTTGGTGAGGACGAGAGATGTTTCATCACAGCAACGATATTTGCCAACATCACAACAGCTGCCACGATATGATTTCGATTAAAAGACCACAAAAGAAAAAGAAAAAGAAAAATAACATTGATTAGCCATATCACCATATTAATTTTAAAATGTGATGTCAGTGATGTGACCTCATATCCTTCCACCTCTTTGCATTCATCTTTCTGTCCTCCATTTAAGTCCTTTTTATTTAAATCTTAACATTTGGAAGTAGTTTTATCATATGTTAGCTAAAACTGGACACCAGGTTAAAAGCACCAGTCTTAACTTATTATTTGTCTCACTGTTCCCAGTTTCCCAACTGTGTCTTGCCATCCTTTGGAGAGCCTCTGTGAGGTCGGTGTAAGGGTGTGGACACAGACTGTAGACAGCACACGGTGAACTCTGGCCCAGCGGGCAGATTAGTTGACGCCTGCAGAAGTTTGGAAACCCTCACTCAGTGCTGAGAGAGAAAAGCGAGCTTGTCATGCAGCACACCTAAAATCCCACACATGTGATTTTATAATCATGATTGACCCATTTAACACCCTAATCAAAGGACACTGAGTGAGCTGGCAGCACAGTAGATCATTGTTATGTTCGGTAAGCCTCTTACTACTGTAAATAGGTCGACCTAATATATGATGTGTTAGTGCCTGGTGCCCGCCACTTTGTCCCCTTTGACGTGTGAGTGCCCTCACAGCGAGTCCACCGAGCCCTGTGAAGTTCATAGAGAGCTGGCTATAGATCGGCTTTCACGTTTTTTAATCCCACCTCAAAGAATTTGTCGAAATTGCAAGAATAAAGACGGTGGATGCGTAGCTTAGTCTGTGTTTCAACTACGGGGTCAAACCCAAACTGGGCCACGACTCTGTTTCTTGTTTCCTCATGACATGGAAACTAATATTTTTTTAATGAGTCTGCTCTGCGAGGAGAGAGAAGTGTTACTGGGTGCAAACACCAAAGGCAGGTCCCAGGTCACAGTGCCTGGACACGGAGGAGCAGTCTGGTTCGTGTCTGCCCTCTGCTGGTTAAGATTACATACCGCACCTTTATTTTACTACATCCTCTTCCCAACGCCTGACGAGGTCGACTACAGGTCAGTGTGGCCGCTCCAACATATCTGAACGTTTGTCAGAACATAGCTCCTTCAATCCAACCTCAACGTGTATCTGCGCGTGCGTTTCTGTAACAGTAAGATCCTCAAACTGCTGGTCAAGTTTACATACTGCACCTTTATTTTACTACATTTACATGCAGGTTACATTCAAGTTTGATGTAATTTCACACGGCAGAGGTCTAGATTAACATGTTTGTAAAGACTGAAATCTATAGTGTCTCTTTATATAATGTGTTTCTTGTGTCTCCTTCCTTTGTCCCTGCAGCTCCCCAACATGTTCGGGGCTCTGAGCTCCACCATCATGTCTCTGATGATCGGCTCCTACGCCTCCTCTGCTGTCACCTTCCCGGGAGTCAAGGTAAATTAGAACAAATCTATAGTAGAAGATGCTTTTTCATGGATTTGTCATAGAAATCATTAAAAAATGTGTCACCATTGTACTGTAGTATTTTTACTCTCAGGATATGAACAATGTTACGGGTAAAATTAGAAGGCATAACTTGAGAGCAGAGGTTTTTGAGTCCTCCCACCGAAAACATTTCGGTGACTTGGTTTCGAGCTCTCTGGTGACTTTAAGAGAATAAAAAAGACCGGTGCAACTTTTATGGTGAATACTTTAAATTTGACTTTTAGTTCTAAGAAAACAATGCAGAATGATTTGCTCCTCTTGCGTGAATTGGAAGTAGTATTCATCACTTTTCATTCATTCATTCATGTTTTTTGCCTCGGCCCCTTAAGAGAGTCTGTGCGCGCCACTTCCCTTGGTTGGTAAAATGACCCTATGATCAACAGAAAAAATCGACGTGGCAGGTTTTTCAAACTGCGTGCCCCTTTTCTTTTAACTTTTTATTTCTTCCTGCGTCGCTCACTCGCTGATGAGGGTGAAGCGCAGCAGAACAGTGGATTACACAATGCACAGTGTCAGGAAACAAGTTATGATTGGGCTTTTCCGATCCCATGTCATCTTGACTTGGTTTGACTTGATTTTCAGTGAAGCCACAGGGTGCAAGAGCCCAGTAACCCTGTAGTGACTTTACAAGGTAATGTGGGTCAGTGTTCTGCTTGTTCTGCTGCCCCCAGGTGGCCAAAAAACATAAATGAATTCAACAACAATGATGATAACTTTTCCTCCCTGTGTCTTCTTCCCAGCTGATCTACGATGCAGGCGTGTCCTTCCAGGTGATCATGTGGATGTGGGCGGGTCTTGCCGGGTTTGTCTTTATCAACTGCTTCCTCAACTGGCCCAAAGAAGGCTTCCCGACGCCCGACGAGGTCGACTACAGGTCAGTGTGGCCGCTCCAACAAATCTGAATGTTTATCGGTACATCGCTCCTTCAGTCCAACCTCAACGTGTATCTGCGTGTGCGTTTCTGTAACAGTAAGATCCTCAAACTGCTGGAGTTGCCGGCATCAGAGCAGAAGAGTGCTGAAGAGAGACTGAACCAAAAGAATGGAGACATCCGACACTCCACAGAGAAACTCCCCAACGGACCCGATGCTGCAGCAAGTACGTCAATAAACCATTGACTTAAATCTTTATATCAGTGCCCTCAAATCGATCAGGCTTGAGTCCCTTTAATACAAAACAATTCAACCAAAAAGCTATTCCTTCCTTCTCATTTTGTGTTTTTTTGAATAGTGTTAAAGTCTAAAGAAACAAAGTTAGCAGTTTAGAAGAAAAGTCTCAGAAGAAACCATTTTGTCTTGCAGAAATGACCCTTTTCTGACTTCATACGGTGTATCTGAGGGGTCACAAGATGATTAACAGGATAGGAACCTTGTTTGGAATCACTTTTTTTATGGAATATGACGTACCTGCTTTCACCCCGAGCTCCTAACATGTCAAAAAAATCACCTCCTCTCTCAGACACTGTCCCTTTCCGTCGCTCTGTGTTCTCTCCCATCTTCCTGTGGAGCCTGGTTACCATGGGGATGTCCCAGCTGAGGATCATCTTCTTCATGGGGGCGATGAACAAGATGCTGGAGTTCATGGTCACACACGGTGAAACGCATCGTGAGTGTCAAACCCTCGACCACATTTCATTTCCAACAAACAGTTACTGGGTTGTTTTATTTATTGTGAGTTATCTGAAAGTTGTTTGTGTTTTTTTTATATTTCAGCATCTGAGGAGCTGCTGATCGAGGCAGAAAAGAAAGGTGAGCGGTGTCAGGAAACTTAAAGCAACTTGTCCTGCATATGTTCTGATTTATCCTTCTTAATTTGATCGAATGTATTCCCCCTTCAGTGAGTTTCTACTCGTCCATCTTCGGCACGCTGCAGCTGCTGTGTCTGGTCACATGTCCTCTGATTGGATACATCATGGACTGGAAGATGAAGGAGTGTGAAGAGGAGAAGATCATCCCAGGCACGGAGCAGAAGTACGTTCTTCCTAGGTCAATATTGCCTTAATATAATATCACAATGTTTTCAGGCTACACTGCGATACACAGTTATATCTTGATATTTTAAAATCACGTTTCATAACACATAATAATAAAACACCTCTGTCTGTGCCCCCATTAGAAAGACCAGTGGGCCAAAGAGGGACCCTAAGATCCAGAAATTGACCAACTCCATGAGAGCCTTCATTCTCACCAACCTGCTGCTGCTCATATTCGGATGCTGCTGCCTCATAGACAGCCTGCCTCTGCAGGTACTACACAGTCATAAACACACACACATAAACACACAATGTGGCAGCCAGAAAATAAAGAAACGGGATCCATTTATTGTCTTTCTTCCTCAGATCCTGACCTTCATCCTCCACACGATGGTCCGAGGCTTCATCCACTCGTGCTGCGGAGGCCTTTATGCTGCCGTGTGAGTACCGCATCACCTGAAGCTCTGTGTAACACGTCCACATCTCAGAGGAAATGAGAAAACAACCTCTGGGGTGTGATGTTTCACAAAGCCGTTGTTAAAGAGGTGTGATAATTGAGTATATTTTTTATTGAAGCAGAACAAAACGGTAAACAATGTGCCTTTATTTTCCGGTCCATTAGCTGTAGGTTTGTTTGAGACCTGCAGCGAACACAGCCGACACTTTCCTGACCCATTTAGAGTTGTTTCCAGCACCATATAAACACCAAACATGAAGCAGAACTTTACAGTGTGATAAAAGCAACCAGATGTGGTGACAGAAGTAGGGAATGCTGTATTATGTGTGTTAAAACATTTAAACCATGTGTGCAACCATTCAGCATATTATGCTAACGAAAATTCATAAACTGTTTCGAGTCAATATTGACTTTATTAAATCCAGTCGCTCCGATGACGCAGTGTGATGTTATGTGTAATGTTTGACCTACGATGTGGTTGTCTTGGAGGATTCGTGCTTTTAGACTCTGGCAATCATTACGCTAGAAAGCAGCAGCTCGTTTGTTTTATTACATTCTCCTTATTAATCTTGCCCTCAGCGTCGTTTCACTTGGTGTTTTATACTCTCTTTAACCGTCCGTATCTCTCCCACAGCTACCCGTCCAACCACTTCGGCACCCTGACAGGCCTCCAGTCCATGATCAGCGCCGTGATCGCTCTGCTGCAGCAGCCGCTCTTCATCGCCATGGTCGGACCGCTGCAAGGAGATCCCTACTGGGTGAGGGCGCACATTCATCTTTAACTCCTGATACTTTTACTGTACATATTGTTATATTTGAGTCTCAATTCTGAGGGCGCAGTGAGATATTTTATCAGCACAAGTTGATAATTGATCTACAAACTGCAACTTCTGTTTTTCATGTTCGCTAAATACTTGCAAAACCTTCAGTCACACTCTGTTTATTGGTGATTGGCGAATGTTAGCATGCACTCAGCTACGTACCAATTTACCTACCTTCAGCATCACAGAGCAGGTAGCATGGCTGTAGACCCTTGTTCTTATTTGTTTTCAGTTCAGTTCAAGTTTCCAAACAGTACCAATCAGTCTGGTGTAACGATATAGTTTCATCGATAAAATAAACTCTTGCATCCACCAGAATCTGTAACATGTAACTGTAACCGCTACTTTTCACCTCTGTCCTCCTTCAGATCAACCTCGGCCTGCTGATCCTCTCACTGGCTGGCTTCCTGTTGCCAGGTTACCTTTATTACCACCGCAGACAACTTATTAGGGAAAAAGCGGACAGAGACAAGCGGGCCGCCGGACAGGAGCTGCAGGCGCTGAACCACAGTGAGGCGAACGGCCACAAACCTCACAGCAACGGCCTCGCCGCCGTGGAGGCTTAGAGCGACGCGATAACAGGCGAGGTCCGGGGGAAATGTAGGGTTTATTTTTGTACATGTCTTCAGAATGAGCACCAGCAATCTACTCATCCATATGTGTTTTGTTAAGATGTGTTCACTGCTTTTTTTGTTTTGTTTTGTTTTCTTTCGTTTTTGGTCATTGCTGGAGCACATTTTGCTCACCACAGATTAGTGTATCACAGAGCGGTTAGATTCCCTGTAGCTTGTCACGACTCAGAGGTTGACTGTAAGTTGCTTGTGATTTCGGGAGGAAGCAAGTGTCATCATCATTTGTTGCTGTTTATTTATTTTGGCTTGAGTCAAAGAGCCAAATTAGTATGATTTAAAGCCATAGATTTCACTCACAAGCACATGTAAAGACACATGCACACGTCCTGGTATGGCCTGTGTGGCAGTCTGAGGATATCACGGTACTTGAAATACTGTTATATATAGTTTTCAAAGATAATCACAATCCTTGCTAACACCAAAGAAATGTTTAAAGATAATAGGAAAGACACACTTTCTACTTCAGTATTGTATCAGTAGTATAACGTGCCACACCTACTGTACTCCCTTCAACAAAAGCTATGAATATAAATCTATAAGACACTATAAAATCATACAAGCTATCAAATAAAATGCAAAGCGTTTGAGCATCTCAGTACCAGATTTCTGGTACGTATAAAGCTTTTAGGGCATTTTTTCAGAGCCCAGTTCTTCACACATGTACACGAACATAAGGCTGGTTGTAGAGACACCAAATCTACCTCCACTGTTACCTTTTTTTGTACTGTCTCTCTGCAACCGACTCCTCCGTCTGTCCATTTCTTTTTATACATTAGTAAATATTAAACCTTTGACTGTAAAATAACCGTCAAATTTAAACAGTTGCATTCACGTTTTTTTTTAGAGGCGTAGGTGAGTCAGGCCTTGCATTTCCGGATTTTTTTATGTGTAGGAAAAAACATTTTTAGGGAAATTTCACAAGGAAAACTATGACTGACTTTTAAGATTCTGACACACAGTGTGTGTCGGATGTTATGAAACACTTTGTACTGCTTTATGCACAGAAATGAACTAGTGTGTGTATAAACTATGTATTTAAGTGTCTTTTTTTATACTCTAGCGGCAGTAGCATTAAAAAGGGAAGCGTTTGTTTCAGTATCTGCAGATGTTATTTTGTAGTGTGCAAAATTATAAATGAAGCTCAGATGATTTACTGGGTATTCTGCTTTTGCCCTTTTTGATGTGTTTTTAGTCATGTTTTGATTTTGGAGCAAGCAAACCTCCATCAAAATGTTTTTTGTAAATAAAGCGTGTCTTGTATTTTATGACATTCTGCTTGCTTTACCATACATGGGTGTGTGCAGTATAGGACGGTGTATTACGGAGACTTTGGCTGTGGTTTTAAACTTGTTTTATTGTGTGTGTTTTCTGCTTTGATGCACGTTAAAAAGGTTCCTTTTGTTTCAGCCAGCTGCAGATCAATGTATACACAATGTACATTCATCCAAAGTGACAACAAAATGTGTCTGTTCTGCACACATGAAATCAGCTGTAAATGTGTAATTTTTATTTTTTTGATTCAATCCACTTAATTGTCCAGCCAGCTTTAGCCAAACTTTCCTTGCTTGTCTGTTGCATTTCCCTCCTGCTTTTCTAGTTCAGAACCTTTGGCTCACCTGCGCTGAGGAGATAGCTTTGTTTCAACTCTGTGCCTTTTGCTGCCACTTTAGCTGAATTGCAATAGACATGAATGTTAAGATCAATGCCTCTGCCAAATGTCTTTCTCTGTAAACCAAAGCCATGTGTAGGGACTGTAGGGTAGTCGATAGTACTGCACCTTTCCTCAGGAGAATGTACAGGAAAGCCTGACGACACAATGTTGTCCTGCCTTAAATACTAGTTTGCTATTGTTGACTGTCACAGGTGTTGATTAAGCTTGATGGTTATTTTTGAGGCTGTACTTTGTGTTGTTTGGTACTCCATTTCAATCAGTGTGTCATAACGTTTGAAAAACCCCTCGACCAGCAATTAAAGCAGCAACTATCAGACCTCTGTAGGTGGTTGTCAGACCTCTATGAAAGTTGACAAATACTGCCAAATGATTCAAGTTAATGTGACTCCCTTGTGCTTATGCCTTTGTGATTGGCATTTAGAATAGCTGCTGCCTGAATTGCTATGAATCAAGTTTAATCAACACCTCTAAAAGTCTCGATGACAAAATAGAACATGCTTTGCTTTATCTGTGCTTTAAGATGATCCCCTACAGTGGCTTATTAACTCTTCTCTGGGGTTTAAGTGTCCGTATGTCTTGCTAAATGTACACCTTCCTTTCCTGCCTACAATCAGTATATCAAGCTTGTGCATTTGATAAACAAATAAATGTATGAATAAAAACATTTTGTCCCGGTGCCATTCATTTAAACAGTTCATGTGCCTAATCAAATCAAGTATACCTATGAGAGGTCTTAAAGGACACACAAGCAAAGATAATAATCAAAGTTTATTTGATTTTGGCATTCTGGTCAAAAGATCTCACAACAAAATAAAAGAGGGACATACATACAGTGCCTGCTCAGTCATTCGTAACACCACACAGCCCATCAGCGGCCTTTTACACTGTTCTGTAACATCTCTTTCCACAATCACACACACACGCACACATAAATCATACAACCATTTGCATTATTTTATTCATCCCCTCTCTGGTCAAACATACTCTGTATAATACAATTATCTGTAAAATACACACATGCATCCTCTTACAAAATGCACAGCCACACACACATTCAACCACAGGCGTGCACACAGTGGGCTGCTGTCTATCTGAGGCTGTTGCTGTTGGGTTGTGATCCAGCGAGTCCGGGATGGTCGGGGCTGTGGCGGTTCTGAAGAGGGACAGAGAGCAGAAACACACTGGTTTATACTAAACATGTAGGGAACCAGTGATCTAAAACAGATTACTTTTTACCTATTTAGAGATGCAAGTGATTAACTTGTTTATCAAAAATCTGTGGATGGAGAGCGTTTAACTGCGCAAGAAGGATAGCGACTTTGCCGGTGAATAAAGTTGAACCTCTATCGAGCTATCCAGACAGTTTTCTCATAATAATGTTACTACATATGTGATATTTGGGTAAGTTGGAAACTGTTTCTGTATAAATAAGCCATAACTTTGTAAAGCAGTAGTAAGCCAACCTTTTGTTTACGAATAGGTTTGCTGTGGTCAGGGTCTCAAATGGCCTTCCAACTCTGCCCATAACAACATCAGGATCCATATTAACATCTAATAACTGAATTTCTGGGGTGATGACAGATTTCTTTACCTTCTTCTTTTTCTTGTCTTTCTTCTTTTTCTTGCGGTCGGGATCGTCATCCCTCTTTTTCTTCTTCTTCTTGGGATCAGAGTCTGATGGAGTTTCTGTGACATAGAAAAGAAGCAGGTCAGGGGCCTGAACACATTACATCAGGGTTCCCACTCCTTTCTTGAGATGATTTTAAAGAAGACTTTTCCAGGACATTTTACAGTGATGATCTAGCTCAGGGGTACTCAAATACAAATCTTAAAGGGCCACAAAGATTTTTTTCAATGACTCAAAGGTCCATGTGTTGAGGTCGGTCAGGCCACATGCAATAATACTGTAATATTCAAAACAAAATGTCCTTTTCATTCTAAACAACAAAATACGAACTAAAATAAAATATAATTTCCATTTTAACATAAATTAAAATACATAGCTGAATATTTCCTCTTTTTGTTTGCCTTCAAACATTGTGTCCATCACTTCAGTCATGCATTATTTTATTTCATTGTGACATAGATGTGACAAGGATCCTGCTTGCAGCTTGATATGAGGATTTCAGTGCATTTATTTGTGTTGTGCTCATCTCTGAATTTTGAGGAAATGTCTCTTCAAAATTCCTATGCTTCGTCTCATAAGGCCGTTTCAAATTGGAAATCTTCATCACAGCTTCTCCTGGCATATTGTAACGCCCCTTGTGGACTGTGGCGCAATGACTCTTGGGTATTCTGTTGGTGTAATTATGGTTCATGAATGTGTTTGTGAATAAGATGATATGTAAGATAGTTGTGGGTTAATTCACGTCATTTGTTCTGTGATTAAATGGTGTTGAGTTTTAACAAGGATGGTAAAAATTTTGGCACCATGAGTAAAAGGGTGTTTGCCGGGAGAAACTCCCCGTCCGTTACTATTCTAGTGAAAATACATGCTGAGACTTGCTAATATAATACCTGTTAAACAACATAAGTGTGTGTTATTGCAGCACCGTCAGATCCGTGGGTTTTGTCCTGGTTGGAGGACGAATAAATGCAAAGTTCCTACTTCTATGAGTGGTTGATTCTCATTGTCCACTTTGTTATAGCAGTTTACTTGGAAAACGCCATTTCAATCTCTTACCACCGGCGAAATGTGAATACGCGAACTGCTCCGAAAACGAAAGTGAAAGTTAAACGTTGCGATCGCAGCGGTGAGTGACCCAGCTGTATGTGTATCGTTGGCATGGAGACAAGTCCCGGTGTACACGTGCTGACCCAACCAAAACACATGATGAAGAAATAACAGTTCGGGGGCCACAAACAGGAGGCCGGCGGGCCGGATGCAGCTCGGGGGCCGCCTATTGAGGACCGCTGATCTAGCTAGTATGACAGATAAGGATCCCTTAAAGTCCCACCCACAGCACTAACTAGTTACACTTCATCAGTATTAGCCAATCAACACTAAAGGCTATGTCACAGACAGGCAGGCGGCTCCGATCAGTGAAGAGCATCACTGAATTTACAATAAACACCACAATGATCTACTTCTGTGATTTAAAGCATGTCTGGTTTCCCAGGTACACCACTGAAAATGCCCAGAACCATCACCAACAAGATTCCACTGAATGAAGCCGAGAGCATCAGTTTTTAAATCAGTCACTCCGTGTCACACATTTAGGGAATTAATAATAAAAAAGTAACAAAGATGGTAAAACCATACATCAACCCCTTTACTTGTTATATTAAGCAGAGTCTTTAACGAGGCACCCACCCACGTACCATGGGACGCCGCTTAAGAAGTTTAACTTTTCATATCATGTTACCATAACAGTGCAGCATTGTGTTTGAAGAAACAATACTAGCAAAGTGACAAAGTACCCCTAGCCAGTATTTTGCCAGTGTCTGACATGCAGTGAGGCAGCCATTCAAAATTTTAACCCCAGCATACCATCCATCATCATCAAACTCTCAGAACAATGCCCAACACATATTTGAGCTAGTAAGTAAGACAACTTTAGCAACTGAACCAAATATGCTTATCAATTTAATATTATTCAATAAGAGGGGAAGAAAGCAACACTAATCTAAAAATGTAATAAAATTACCACAGTTACCAGCCAGCTGTAACTAACATTTACATTTTCAGCATAATGTGACTGACATTATCAACAATACCTCAATGTCACCCAGCCTGTAGGTGCTACTGTGTGATGTGGCTTAATCAAAATCCTCTTGTCCATAAGCCAACGTTACCATTTGAACATTAATATGATCCTAAACTTAACTTTGCCCTTTCAGATGACAATGTCATGTTTTTGGGAGCTTTACTATAGAAAAACAGTCAAATGTTTCAATACATTTCCAGGACAACACAAGATTGTTCAGGACATTTTGTGTCTTATCTCATTTTCAATGTGTTGTAGAAATTGGTCAACTATTTTCCAGGTTTTCGAGGACATGTGGGAACCCTGTACATTACTAACATTCGTATATATGTGTACTTTAAAGTCATACCTTGTGGTAATGGGTCCTGTGGCCGATGGTGTTTGTGCTTGTGTTTGCTCTTCTTCTTTGGAGGCTGTATGTGCATCAATCTGTACTGTTCTGGGAGCTGGGGGAGAAATTACAACATTCATGTGTGTAAATAAGTAACAATATAATTGAGAAAGAAGGGAAACCTGTCAGCATGCTAAAAATCTGTGTGAGGTGGATTTAGTCTGTACCGGTCCTGTGTGTAGTCTGAAGCCTGTGAGCAGAGCGCCGGTCAAGGGGCTGAAGGAATTCCCACACACTGGGGGCTTATCGATCAGAGACCGCAACGAGCTGCCGTCTTGAGTGCCCGGACAGTCAATCATACCTGCAGCATGGAGGGGATCAGACCAGATTAAAATATAAGCAATTAAAGTGCAAGATGATAAGCACTGAACGCACAGCTATAGAGATGTAATCATATTCAGCTCTTTCTGCAATTTAATAAATAATCAAACAAGAGGAATTTGGATGATGAGATAATGTCAAAAACTCAAGCAGTGACAATTAAGGGGTGTTCACTGGGCTGATTTAATTTCACCTCTGTACACTACTTTTTTTGGGGGGGGTTTAATGACTTTATTAATAGGACAGCTCAGATACCACAAGTAACAGGATGGGGGGGGGACTTGAAGCCCAGGCCGCTGCAGCGAGGAAAGGGCCTCTGCACATGGGGCACATGGGACACCCGCTCTACCTACTGAGCTAATGGGCGCCCTCTATATACTACTTTAGATTGTGTAAAGATCAGATATGAACCACAATGATGGACTCAGAACAGTATTACAGCTATACGATATGTCTATGTAAACCTCAACTTCTAAAAGACATAGGGGTAGTGTCGGTCTTGAAATAACAGCTTCAACAAAAAGGTAAAAATTTCCTCACAAAGCATTGTTAAAAAAGGACAAAACTACAGCAACAACTGTATTGCGAGACAAACGCATTTTGGCTTGGAGACTTCATCACAATCATCATTACATCATTTTTTTTGCACTACACCACGTAAATATGTATATATGTCTATTCCATTTCTTCCCTTTTTAATTTTTATTGTTTATTTTTGCTATTGGTTTTTGTTCTTGTAATATTCGGTCACTGCTGAGACAAACAAATTTCCCTGTCTGTGAGACATTAAAGGATTTCTGATTACAATTCTGATTGATCAGTGGATCTGGAAGCAACTGTGGCTCAAGAGGTTGTCCATTGCTAGCAAGGCTGGCAGTTCAATCCCTGACTTCTCCTCTCCAGGTATCAAAACATGATCAAGCAGGAACTTGAAACCCAAGGTGCTGCAGATGAGCAGGCCAGCATCTTGAATTGCAACTCTGCTGATACAGGTGTGCACGTTATGATGCTCTTTGTCCTTTAAGGTAGAAAAGCACTATGTAAATGCAGTCCAATACTAGAGAAAAAACATGAATTTGATACCCTGATGATGGTCACAAGCCAAAATGTTTCAGTCTCAAGATGAAGTTTTTCCTAATACTTCAAAGTGTTGCTTATTTGCCCTTCAAAATAATTGCCAGCTGCCAATGAGCACCCAATGTAAAATTAGAACACAAAAAGCGCATATCAGAGAGAAAAATCACTTGGACTCTATCATACACGATCCATTATCTCAACTACATGTACTTTTCTTATCAAGTCTGTGTAGCCCACCTGGTAACTCTGGCAGAAAGTTGCTGAGCTTCTCCTTCACCTTCTTTCCACAGAATTTGTTGTAGGCGTGCTCCAGGTTGTAGTGCGTGATGAGGTTGGTGTTTCCCGTTAACTCGTTTCCAACTAAACACACATATTTATATCACTGTAACTCACGCAACAAATCACCAGTCTTTTCTTGTCACATATAACTAATTTGGACGACTGCCAAGAGAAGTATCCTGGTAATAATTATCTCCATCCAACAACTAGTGTTATTTCTGTTGTGGTAGTTATGGTTTCAGCAATTAGCGTTACGTAACTATCAGCTAACTTTAGCACACAAGAGTGAAGTTTAAACGCATGAAACTTGGTCAGAAATGTTTTAGTGTCATATATAACATTAAAAAATAGCCAAACTTGTGAAAAACAGGTAGGCTAAGACCGGTTATTAGCTTAACGTTAGTCAACACTTAGCAGTTAGCGTTGCCTTGTTGGTCAACGTTAGCTTAGCTAGCATTGTTTACAAACTGCTTAGCAACCTTTAGCATAGTAGCTCAACTCTTTCTCTAAATTAACAAACAAACATCATACAAAGCAGACAGTAGGTATAATGGTGTAACAGTACCAGGAAGCTCCCGCAGTAAGTAGAAAGGTTCATTCATGGCTCCGGGCTTTCGCAGCGCAGGCCCTTCATCCCCGAGCTGCGGTGGCATCTGCCCCGTCATAGAGACTTGATTTTGGGGCAGCGGCGGCGGAGGCTTCCCCGGTCCGAACCCCAGAGCCGACGAGCCGGGCGGTCCCTGGGCTTCGTTTTGCCCGAACAGATTTGAAAACATTTCCGTCATATCTATCGCGAAGAATACATTTATATAGATAGAAAAAGACGGTTTCTTCAAGCGTATGGCCTACTACTAGTTAGGATGGAGCTCACCGTGAACCCATCCGACTGTCAGCTCCTCGGCTCTCCACTTCTTCTTTGTGGCATCGTTTTCATGGCCCACGTACCGTAATGCCAGACATAAACACGCACATTACCATAATGACCAGTGCATGTCGATTTAGTTACAGAGGTCACAAACAAATTTTTTGTTTCCAAGATTTCACGTTTATTTTCAGACATACAGGTTATGTAAACAAAGCTAATATGTACAGTTAAGTTAGACGATATATATATGCAGGTCAGATCATTTGAACATCACACATCGAAGACATCAGCAGGGCAGAGCGACGATGCCAGCCTTTCAAACTCTGTGACTGACGCCTAAAAGTAAAAAGAAAAACACCAAAAACAGTTAGCACTCAAGGCAAACTTCTGTTTTACATTTCTACTTATGCTATCATGCACATGTATCTATGTGCCATTACCATGTCTTTTCAAAATTGTTTTAAAAACATCACTCTTGTTTACAATATATCCAAGTTATTTGAATCTACCTGAGAGATAAAATGCAGCTATTGATAGATACAGCCCAATCATGCAGCTCTTACAAAATTATTGATGCTAAAAAATAAAAATTATATATTTTCTATGCACTATATAAAAGTGTTTGAGTATTCATTTTTACAGATATATTTTAGAGTAAAGATTCAAGCACTATATTCCACTGACCCTTCTCAAAATGATTAAAGGATATTGGGATATTGGTATGTGCACAGTTATTTATTAAAAGTGAAATTAAATGTGTTTCTTTATTTTTAGGGACCATTCATATTCACATTTTTGTGTACTCGTGCATCCCCTCTGTGAGAGTCAAAATAAACATTAGACAAAAAACAGTATGCAAGGGGTGATGCTCTGGCGTAGAAAATTATGTCAACATGGTGTTTTTCAGTTTGGGGATATTACTACTTCAGAACTGTTGAAGAAATCGCTTACTGCCTATACCTCTGGACACTTAAAGTAACATGACAGCAATGTTCAGCACACAGGTTGGCAAACAGTCACATGATCAATATGGACAGGTAAGTAGTCATATGATTAGTATAGGTATAGGTAGCTAATAAGACTAATCATGGAAATAAATATCCGTACTGATCATGTAAGTATTTGCTAACCCATACATGAAATAGGCCCAAGACAACCAAACTGCACATGCCCTGATGAATTACTCCATGACTGAAATGCGTAAGAATATTTTAACTGTTGTCATGATTCAGTAGCAATCACACTTTTAAACTCAGCCTCTTGAGTGCCTCAGATTTCTTCAACAATTGTAAAAATAAACCTGTAAAATATATTTCCTTTTTTCTCTCTCTTACCTTCCACTCATCAACAGCTGCAGAAATACGTTGTTCAGTCTGAGCGATACTCTCTCTGCCAGCCTGAACTTTCTGTGCCAGGGCAGCATTCTCTGCTTTAATCTTTTTCAGCTCCGGTCGCATGTAGGCCTCCTGCTTTTGATAATACGGGATCAAAAAGCTGCAAAAGTCCTGCTCGGGAACCCCACTTGGTCGCCTAATATCATATGTGAGATGATATGCATTTTACTTAATTTGCAAAATAGAAATAGAGACATTACAACAGTGCGATGCAGAAAGGGTAAGTATGGATATGTAATGAAAAAGCTCAATATGAGACCAGCAGATAATTTCACATTAGAGGAACAGAAGGTGCACGAAGGCTGCTTACTTACCATGCAGGTTTTGGATTGTTCTTGGCAGCACACTCCAATTTGTCCAGCTCATCCAGTTTGACGTCTAACCCACCGTCTTTGATCAACCCACTGATGTCCTCCTTCACACACACAGACAAAGGCATTCATATGAATGGGTAGAAATAAAGGCAGGTAATCATTTAATACAAACAACAAGGCAGTGGACTATCTATTTGTTTTTTTATTTTCAAACAAAGATCGACATAATGTGCTGCAAACCTTTATAGTCTTCCGCAACTCCTCTATGAATTGCTTATGAATGCTCTCCATCCTCTGAGGGTTCTGCTTGTACAGCGGAAGAAATGTGCTGCTGAATCTGTCAAAACTAAGAGTGAATAAAAAGTCAATTTATCTAGTATTGAAATGAGTTGAATAATAGAGTCCGACTGATCCTCAATTTTGTGGGCTGATGCTGATATTAGAGCGTAGAAAATTCTAATATCAATACATCGTCTGACTAACTCACATTCTTTGCAACATCTCCTCAATTGCGTTTATCGAACACTTATGTCAAAGATTTTTAACAGAGGCAAAATCATTTACAGTTTAAGAATAAACTTTATTGTCTAAAATGATATCAGTGTACTAAAACAGTAAACTTCACTGGGTATCGACTAATGAGAAATTACCCCAAGCTTCTTCTTTGCAATATAATCTCTAAAAAAAAAAAAAAACAACGCTGATATTATTTATCTGTGACAGGTCAATATCTAACCCTAACCCACAGATATGTCAGTTGGGCTCTTTCACAGAGCAATATTCTTTTGATTTTTAAGTAATTGTTAAGATAAGATCTTTTTCATTCCCCAGAGAGAATATTTGGTTGTTGCAATGTTTACTGGTTATAGCCTCTCAAATGTGGGGACTGCTTTTCTTTGTTGTATTATGTAAATCAAATACAGTTGGGCACTGGACTGTTAGTTGGAAAAAACAGAAAGGTTACACATGTTACATGTACAATAAGGAACACAAAAAATAATGTTATTAAGGAACTAATTGGGAACTCCCAGGGGCAAACTCAATAGCAAAACCATTAAGGGACTACTTTGTAAATACTCTGTATGATGTATCACTTTACTTAGTGTGTTCTTACTTTTGTTTACTTGTAGTTTGTGCCATATAAACAGCTGGTTCATAGTTAATCAAGAACATTTCATGAAGCAAGTGGTCAGTATGTAGATTTAGATGTTTGTAACCTAATCATCACCTAATGATTCGCTGAAATAGTATCTTCCTGTCTGCTCTCTAGTTATTCATTATTATGAAATATTTAGTCTTCAAAAAGTCATTTAGGAATTACTAATTACGGACTAATTAATTATTGAGTTGTTCCTGATTAATTCCTTACTGACTCTATAACTGCTCATTCTATGACAGGTGTGACAGTGAATGCTGCACGTGATCATCACTTCCAATTCTCGTGAGATCTCAGTCCTTCACGCCAGGGGAGACCACGGAGCAGCCATCACACACTGCTTTTGTATATAACTGTTGTGTCTTCTTCATGTTAGCTTGGTACTGCTAGCACCCTCAGATCACACCCATTTAACTCACCCAAATGTGTGTATTTCGTCATAAATACGCTGTCTTTTACATTAAAGATGATAAATAACACTAAGATTTACACTTGACACGTTACCTGGCATGGTCGATGAACTTCTCCAGGCTCATATTCGTCGCTTTTTCGAACAACTTAAGCCTCTTGAACCGAGGTTCCTTCTCCTCGGGCGGCTTACAAACTGACCCAGGGTTCGACTCCTGTGACGGAACCTCGGCCGTTGCTTCATTACTGTGGTTTTCACCGGAGTCTTTAACACATATGTTACCTACAGTCTCCTTTTGTGTTGCTGCTTCGCTTTGCTCCATCTTCACAGCTCCCTCTGTTTACGTTTTGCATTACCCGCCAAATCTACGGCGAGTCGTTGCACCCAGAACACACGAAAAGCGGTTAATGTGGCGCATGCGCAGCTCGAAAACACGTCCAGGCAGAGTTACTTCAGCTGTCAGTCCTCCTCAAACCCCTTGTCGGCGACTGTCGTGTGCGCCACCATGGGTCTGATCACTGGACTATGTACTTTCTTGTTCCACTTACCTCAGATTTACAAATGGCTTCTGAGACCTTACTATATCACGTCGTTCCTCATGACCATCGCCTTCCTGGTAGTCCGAAAGGCTCCAGGTCTGTGTGAGCACCTGGCGACCCAGAGGGAGGACGGCAACTCCTGCGACTTTGACTGGGTGAGCATGGAGCATGGAGCGTGGTGGGGGAAGTGTTGCCTGCCGTGCTGCTAAATGTGTTAGGGGCAAAGTTAGCTCTGTTAGCTCATTTACTCACTTTTAATACTTTAATTTGATCACTTTATTTCTCAGGGACAGTGCATATTAATGAACATCACTGTAAATATTAGCAAAGAGGCCAGTTTTAATCTATAGTGCCTGGCCAGGTGTTAAGATGGCAACTTAGATCAAGAACACAGTTCACAGAGTTGTTTCATGTTTTTTGTGTCTTTGTGTTACAGAGAGAAGTGGAGATTCTTATGTTTCTGAGTGCAATAGTGATGATGAAGAACAGGAGAGCCAGTGAGTTACACACACACACACACACACACACACACACATATACATATGTATAAGACAACTGATGTCATAACATGGTAAGTATTTGTGTACACTGTAAACGGTCACATCAGCAGAAGTGGCCAAACACAAACTAGTGATTTCAAGCTTTGGAGCCGGGAACCACCTGGACTTATCGAGGCATGTGTATCTCCTCATTAAACCTCCTCTCTAAGCTAAAACATAGACAATTGTGTGACTGCTTGGATGTCGTAACTGTTAAACTTCAACCAAGTAAGTATTTGTGACCTAATAAGTAACAGATTGAAATGCACTGAGTGAGAAGCCCCGCGCCAAGCCACACCCAGGAAGTGCCTTACTACAAACTCTGCTTTGTTGTGTAAACATTACAGAGAAATCCTGCCTCCTTCTGACCTTGGATCAACTGTTTGAAGGACTTTCTCCTCTCTCTCTCTCTCTCCCTCTCTCTTTTTCTCAGTCACACTGGAGCAGCACATAGGCAACTTGTTCATGTTCAGTAAAGTGGCCAACGTCATCCTCTTCTTCAGGCTGGACATTCGGCTCGGCATCCTTTACGTCTCACTGTGTATCGGTCAGTGGAGTAATAACCCTTAAAGCAAGTGCTGCCCCAACCCCTGATTAATGTGAAGTTCGGGGAGGGGATGTTTACTGTAAACTGTCTTCCATAAAAGTTGACACATACATTACTATTGGGGATTCACAATATAGATTTGTGTTAGCTTGGTTCCATTTGGAAATTGTAAACTCATTAGTCTGTTTTTCTCTGCTTTGTCTCCAGCATTCCTCATGACCTGTAAGCCGCCGCTCTACATGGGCCCCGAATACATCAAGTACTTCAGTGACACGACCATCGATGTGAGTGTTATGCTTCAGACCGTGCTGGTTGTTTAAATGCATGTCACTTTCTTTTCTGGAGTTTATGGCTTATGTAATTATTTATATGTAATATAATAAAAACTTGAAGATGTGAGCGTCTTTAGATTGTTTCTGTGTAGTTCAATTAAAAGAAAACCAAAGTTTTGCTGCATTTTGTCCTTTAAACATGAACATTATATTAACTGAATGTCAGACAAGTGTTTAAACATTTGATCTCTCAAATTGATGGTGCCCCAGTCCTGTATATGAGTGGATGTGAATGATGGAGATCTACACCTGTGTCACTTGTTCTAATGTGATGTTGTGTTATTGAGTAATTAGGAGGAGCTGCAGAAAGACAGTCGTGTCACCTGGATTGTTGAATTCTACGCCAACTGGTCCTCCGATTGCCAGTCGTTTGCTCCCGTCTTTGCCGACCTTTCTCTCAAGTAAGAGAAAAGTTAATACAGGCCTTCCAGTAATAAAGATAATGTCCGTCTCACTCATTTAAATTAGTTGCTTCTGGTAAAGCAGATATAGTTGTGATCGGCTGAGCTACTTAAGGAATTTTTGATTTAAGCCTGCAAATCAGCATGCCTTCATACAAATGAGCAACCATGGTGTCTATTTACTTTGTTAAACACTACTTTTAAAAACGAAATATGTCTTGATTCGACAAGAGCATTCAGCATTCAGCATTTCTGTCTAAATTGTGCATTTTAAAAGTTTTTTAGTTTTTGATCGTAATAAGATGCATTGGATTTTTTTAAAATTAAGTAGTCGTAATCTCGTTGTTCGATTAAACCGTTGTGCTACAGTTCTGCAGAAGTCAAATGCTTATTTACTGAATATGACTGCAGTGTTGACTCGAGGTGCTTAATGTGTTGGTGCATCTTCCTCCACTTTCTGCAGGTACAACTGTGCTGGACTCAGGTTTGGGAAGGTGGACATCGGTCGCTATGGAGAGGTTTCACAGAGGTCAGTCCTTTTCTCCTTTAGCTATAGCTTAAATGCCACAAGTTTGTTTGTTTGTTTGTGCTTATTTTGGTACCACTGAAACTGACTGTCCTGTTAATTATCTCTGAACAGGTACAAGGTCAGTACCTCTCCTCTGGCAAAGCAGCTGCCCTCGCTAGTGCTTTTCCAAGGCGGGCGGGAACTTATGAGACGTCCCATGGTGGACAATAAAGGGAGAGCTGTATCTTGGACCTTCAACGATGTAAGTCCATCTTAAACAAACACATGGTGTTATGTACGGAGTGGGTTGTTGCTTGAAACGGCCTCACATGCACACATATATGCTAATATGAAGCATATTTCTCCCCTAGGAGAACATCATCCGAGAGTTTAACCTCAACGAGCTCTTCCAGAAGTCGAAGAAGCTGAACAAAGGCCGAGAGTTGAAAGAAGAGGAGCAGAACGGCTCTAAGCCAGAGGAGGGCATCGACGAGCTCAGTCCTGAGCAGCCCACAGAGAGCAAGAAAGACCAGTGAGGATGGTACAGAGAAGGGCTGCATGAAGTTGTTCGTTTTCTACTAAAATTGCCATGCCTTAAGTTATTAAAGAAGTCCATAATACAATGGAATGGAGAGGAAAATAGATTCAACCACCGCTAGATGTCATGTCTACGTGAAGTCTTTACTGTGGCAGTTAAATACCCAAAAAAGCTGGACCACATTTTCCTGGTGTGACTGGGTATGATGCAGATGAGCATTGATTTGGACATTTTATTACAGACCTTAAGTTATTTAAGAAAATGCCTTTTTTTGTAATGATCTTTTTTCTTTTTTGCTACTTTCAGCAACATCTCATTACTGCTTGTAATCTTTGCTGCCTGTATTTTGCAACCACAGTGTTTACTGATGTCTCGTATGTCAAAACAAAGTTTTAAAAAATCACAGCTGAAATGAAATAAAAAAGGGTGTAAAATTAAGATTCAGGATGCTTTCAGTTTTTCATCAGTTTGACCTTTTATTCTGAAGACATCTTTTTAAAAATTCTTTATAAGGCCATTTTGGAAATGTCTTTAATGTACTCGTTACAGATATTTGTGAAACTCGTTCCATTCATCACAGCCCACAATAGCGATATTTTATCTCACACAGAAGTATACGACTATACCCACATAGTTTCAAATTGTTCATCGTCCTCGGTCAGAGCAGGAAGAAAAGTAATACACAGGTTGTCTTTATCTCTGTACGACGGCTGCTTGTGCCATTAGTGATTCTTTTCTTGATACCACCCACACATGAACCGGTTGGTAAACTCACAAGTGTACACGCCAGTGACGCAATCAGCACGACAAACAAAAAAAAAACCACATGCACACCAAAGACATAGCCTGGGAGGGTTGAAAACTCGCAACACAGTCGTTTGGGTTGAGGGATGATACTTGCGTGCTTCAAGCGTGTACTTTCCCCCAAAGACGTGCTACATTCAGCCAGCTTTGACATTCTACTGCAAATACTACTGTGGGCCTTGATAGAAGAAAATAAAATAAATAAAAACTTTACTCTAATGCCTGTTCCTGAAAGACACAAACTCCAACACGCACTTCCCTTCCTCTATTTTTTCCTTTCTCAACATGGCTGTGATAAAAAAAAAAAATTGTACCTTTACAGAAGTTTTTTTTAAACTCAATCAAAATAAAATCTAATCTGCCCAACATTTTTTCTCAGAAACGTGTAAAAGTAAAAACCAATAGAAAAAAAAATGCGCTTGCTTCGCTATGAATGGGTTCAAGGCAGAAATTGCAAACCAGTCCCTCCTTAAAAGTCTATTCAGTGGCATATCTGCATTCACAATTTCATTTGTAGCTTCTTTTTTTTTTTCATAAAAAATATTTGTACTTCTTTTCTCATAAAAAGAAAAAGAACATACTTGTAGAGAAACTGGTTTGAAATTGTGTCCAAAACTACAAGGTTGTCTTGTCTGGTGAAATAAATAAGCCCTTCCCCTCGTTTCCCCTATCTGGCTGGCCATCGGTTAAAGGTTCTGCTAGCATCTTGATTGAATCACAGACAAAACATTACAGAAAAGAAGAAAAGAAATAAAAAAAAAAAACACCAAAAAAGACAATGATCTTAAAGCTACAAACAGATTTTGCATAATGTCTCTAGCATAAACATTACAAGCGTACATTCCACAAAGATGCTTGTGCTGCAATCGTGATTCAGAATTTCTTTGTGGCTTTCAAAAAAGAAAATTAAGCTCAATCATTTTGCCACTTCAGCTGTCCACCAAAGGGTCATCATTCTCTTTGGACGATGTCAATTCCAGCAAGAGCTCATGAGTGGCTGATGCAGCCATTAAATATAAACAGGCAACTGATTAGAAATCGCTTTCATGAATAATTACACACAGTACATCTGCCACCCTCATCAATAGTCAAATACCTGCAATACCTGACAATCTGACCCAATAATAATCTGCAAGATTTTACACATTTATATAAAACAATATTTAAAAAAAAAAAGATTTATAAAACTAAAATGATACTGTGTTTATAGGTTGGACTCTTCTCTCCATGACTCTTTATCGATATACAGGTTGCGTGGTCCGATCAGACAGAGGAGAAGACGACGTTTCGATTGGTCAACGGTCCTGAATCCTCCCTATAAAGGCCATCCTTTCCTCAAGTGTTGGACACGGTGGTCAATACTCTGTGTGCTAATGTACCAAAGTAAAACAGCAAATCACTGAATAGCTATGCGTGTTCTTTAGACATATCTGTACCCGGCCGTGATGATACAGTCACATCAGCCTAAGGCTCACAAAGTGGCTAAACAGAGACGAATCGATCCTGTGAAAAATAAACCAGTGTCCCATTTAACTCGTTGTTCATATCTGAAAGGCTTACAGAGAAGAGTGGCCAGTGGCGTTACAAAGATAACAAAGTAAGTACAGCCTGCTCCTTTAGTCTGCTGCAGCGGAGAACCGTCTGTTTTTCAGGGGCCTGCAGTCATGAATAATATCCAGCTTAGGTCGAAGTAGTCCAGTGACTTTCCTCACTCCAGCTCCTTGTGAGAGACCCTGAAGGATGTCTGTCACTCAAACCGATATCTCGTAAGTGGTCCCTCCAACGCCTGTCACCTTCTTCACCCCGCCCCCTGGTTTGGATGTGGTGTGATTGGCCAAGACTGGGCGAGAGGTGGATCTGATTGGACATTCATCAGGAAGGGGAGGGGAGTGAGGGATGAGGACAGAGGATAAATGGATGTGGAGGTGAGTGGTTCTACTTAAAAAATAACAACAAACAAGCACAAACACAAAAATGTTTCTCTACCATTGATATTGTAAGGCATTCGGTAACTAAACTTAGTGAGTACAAAAAAGACAAGGCTACAGGACAGAAGTAAATAGCAGCATGGTTAAACATGCAGTCACAGCTAAACATGTACTGGCATGCTCTTATCACTAATGCAGACATTCCACCAGGTGAACCAACAACTTCCATTCACACTGTTGAACACTTAACAAGCAAAGACTGGCTGTAATCCAGAAAGGAGGAAAAGGAAGACTCACACAGATCAGGGAGGAAGAGGAGGGCTGACACAAACCAGGGAGGAAGAAGAAGAGGTTTAGGAGGAAAAGGAGAACAAGGAGGAAGAGTAGCAGGCTGACGGATCTGGAGAAGGATCACTACTCACTGTGGAGCCTGTTGCCCTCCTCCGGCTCCTCCCCCTCCCAGCACAGTGCTTCCTCCTGCTGGCCGAGGTTTGTGCTGTTGCCCCGCCTCCCCAGTATAAGACTGGGACTTGCCGAGGGAGAGGCCACGAGGTGGCGGGGAGACAGGGGGCTCTAGTGAGCGGACCCCAGGGGAAGAGGATGAGGAGGAAGGGTTACGAGTGGCTCGGGAAGAAGAGTCCTGGTTATGATGGAGAAGGTGCTGGATCTCAGGCGGCCCAGAGGAGGGAGGGGGCGGACTGACAGCACGCAGGTAGGCCCTGTGGGGGGAGGAGAAAGTGGCAGAGCCCTGGAGCAGCTGCCCCTCCCTCTGCTGGGCAATCTGAGCTGAGAGGAAGGGCGACGTGTAGCCCTGCAACCGGGTACTGGGTGACATCACCTCCGGCTGGCCTGTTATGGTCGCTGAGGGAGACAGAGCATGAGGCTTCTGCGGCGACAGCTCGTGGGCGGCTGACTCAAACTCTGGGCTCTCGGATGGCGTCAGCAGGCTGTCATAGGACAGACTGCCATTCCGAGGCGTCTGATTGGCCAGGCTTTTGTAGCTGGTGTCTGTGGTGCCCTCCGATTGGAGCGTGGCCAGCGGATTATGTGCCGTGTGCGCTGAGCGCAAGCTGGAGGAGCGTGAGCCGCCAGTGGACAAAACCAGAGAGGATGGGTAGGAGGTGTAGGAGCGCCCAGTCAGGGAGTAACCCGACATGCCCCCAGACAACCCCACAGCAGTCCCGCTAGGGCCTCCGGGGCCCTCACCCCTCTCCCCTCCCCCTCTACGCGCCCCTACACCTCCCCCCACCACTGTGGCCCCATCCAGGCTGCTCGGCTCCGAGCGGTAGCTAGGCTGACGGCTGGACTGGAGGATGGAGGGAGAAGGAGAGTCAAGACTCTCCCCACGGATCACCTGAGGAGAGGAAAGGGGAAGGCAACAGACCAAAGGCAGAGCAGAGGAGAAGAGGAGGAAAGTGTGATGAAGATGAAGCAGGAGCGAAGAGGAGAGAAGAAAGATGAAAATCACAATGTTCCCCAAAGAATAGATAACAGCACCAAAAACAACAGTTCTTCTACAGATTGTAACAGAAAATAAAGAGGTGTGGGGAGAAATTAGATGCTTGACCGGTGCTCTACTCCATCATCACACTACTGGACTGGAGACATTGACTGGCTTGAACAAGCACTGACACTGCATGTCAAAGACTGTGTGTATCAACACTTAAATGGAAATACAAATACATACAGTACATGAACTACACATTCCAGTCAATGCAGTCTCGGGGGGGGGGGGGGGGGGGGGGGGGGGAAAGGATAGATTCACTCAAACACACAGAGAGCCAAAAGGGATACACACACACACACAGATGACACTAGCTGAGACTTACTGATCGACCGATGGCCACTGAATGATCAATTAGTGTAAAAAAACAAAAAGAGGGGAATGGTATTAACCACAAAGTAAATTAGAAGGGGCCGGGCATGTCAGCCACCAGACCATCTGTTACAGTAATCCATGGGATATTGTTCTGTTCACTTCACTTCTTTTTAGTGAAATAAGGAAAAACACATGAAATTTATGCTAAAACAAGGTTACTATGTTAATAGTTTGTTTATACTCTTAATATACATCATCTACATGATGTTATGTGAATTGTTTACACTCAATACCTTGAGCTCTGTCCAAGTCGAAGTTCATACGTACCTTGTTGGGGTGTGTGAGGGCAGTGTGGTTCCTTCCCGGGCTGTTGTAGGCTGGTCGGTACTTGTACATTGATGGCGTAGGAGGAGCTTCAGTCAACAAGCTGCTCTCTGAGTGGCAAGAAACCAGAAGTGACATTTGAAATTTGTGATTTGAAAACATTCAGCTGTTTGCAAGTAGGAAAGTACCTGAGCATTACCTGGTGTCCCAACACTCAGATGTTGACACATTTAGTGATATATCTGCCACTACCCAAGTGTGCGAATGTATTTGTGTGCTTCTTACCCTCCGTGTCGGCACGGGGCAGGCCAGGGTAACGAAGCTCCGGCTTTGGAGGAGGTGGAGGCTCTGCATCAGCTGACTGGCTCTCCATCTGATCTAGACTGCTCTTGGACTGAAAAAAAAACACATAAAGACATACAGCATTACAGGTTTTGTTCAGTGTGACAACAGAGCTGAATCAAGATCACATCTAATTAAATAAATGATGAGGGTCTTTGGCAAAAAGGGTTTTCAGGCAAAAGAGTTCGAAGTTTGCTGTTACAAAATGAAACTTTATTTTACAACACAACATGGCCATAGATCACTTGGTATAGTTTGATCTTTGCCTTGCAAGGACAGAATGGCTGTTGCAATAGTAACCTCTTATGGTATAAAGTTCTGTTTAATAAACCATTGCTCAAGGTTTTGGCATCTGATAAACTTTCAAACTTAGTGACGTACTCAAACTATTTTCAATCTGAACGCCCACTTAGACTGCTGATAGCACATATGGCAGAGCTTTCTGGTATGGTATTATATAGTCACATTCAGAGGGTGAGTTACTCTCTCACAGTAGTGTGGTATAGTGCTGTGCTAACATTACACAACGCTGGCAAAGTGGAGATAAATTATTTTTAAATAATAAATGAATGTAACTGTTAACTGAATTTCTCCATGAAAGGATTGTTTAAGAAAGTTTCCATTGGAAAAATTACTTAAATATAGACAGGACATGTTATTTGTCTATATTAGCTGTTTACTTTGCAGAATTCCAACTGGTACCAGTATCCATGCCAGCAGCTGCAGCACCACTACAGGCTACACCAGCTGCCTGTTCAGCTCATAGCTCACTTTTTGTTTTTTTTCTTTAAGAAGGTCTGAGGACCAAACCATTGGTTATATAAAGTGAGTTCATGTTATGTGCACGGGTTTTCAGTTTTCTTTCAAAGTCACAAGTCAAGGCTAATGTCTAATATATCAAGTCGATATCAGTCGGCTCTAATATTTGACTAATTTTGAGCCAAACACTTTATATTTTCATCTTTGGAGGGCCATTTCAGAAACTACGCTTATTAAGTCTTATTAGTCCAATTAAACTGATTCAAAACACAGGATACAATTTTCTGTATTCCTAAAAAAGGACATTTTCATCCCACAATAGGTACAGATAATATACACCAATAATTTCTAAATAACACTGAAATGACAAAAAAACATCTCTGGAATTCCAACATCCAAACTTTTACATGTAGCATGGGCATGGGCATTTTCTTAGATTCAGTCTCACTCACCCTGGTGCTGTGTCGGTCATTCTGGATGCCGTTGTCCAGGACCTTGGCCTCTAGCTGGGCCTCGGTAAGAGGCGGTCTGAGAAACGGTGGCTGTACTTCCATTGCTTGAGGGCTCCGCCATCGTCCCATGTATCTGTTAGAGGGACATACACTTCTTTTTTAATCCTAATGAAATCGATACAGGCGTTTAACAGCAGGCTCACCAGAACTTTGCTCTATCAAAATCAGAGGCCACTCACACTGTGGTCTTGTACTCGTAAATTCCATTAACAGACAAGTGAGAACAATAAAAGAGGAGGGTGGAGAAGAGGAAGGGGAGAGAGGGCAATGGAAAGAAGGAGGCAGTGGAAAAAGAATAATTGTGGAGTGTTTAAGGAGTAAACGGATGAGTGCAGAGGAGAAAGGAAGCTGACCTGGGAGCCTGGGAGCTGCAGAGCACATGTGAAATATTCCTCAAGCAGCCATTGGTGAAGGGGTTAACGCCTCCTCGAAACTTCCCCGTCACCTACAGCGAGGGGGTGGAGGAGAGAAAAAAAACATTCAGCCTTCTACATTAAAATCTGTCTGACTGAATTCAACAATTCAGAATGTGACACACACAACCAGCTCCCGTCTATACCTGTTCATTTGTTGTCCTACCGCGGGCCACTAACACTATGTGGAACCCCGTCAGACCAGCGACTGGGACAAAAAACAGACCAGCCACACACATTACAGCCATACTGAGAGGAGATGGTCAAGGAGATTACAACAAATGCAGCACAAAGTAAAAAATCACAATAGAAGCAAAAAGGGGAAAAGAGATCTCATAATTTGTCCTGCAGTGAGCCAAGTAAAGGATACGTGACAGCAGCCTGTGGTGTGTTCAGGTCCTGGCGGTGGTGCAGGACAAAAACCAGGCCGAAGCCAAACACATTCATGATATGGGTGGTAAGCGACAGCAGGAAGAGGAAGAAATGGCGATAATTCCTCCGACCAATGCAGTTGTTCACCCACGGACAGTGATGGTCGAAATCCTGAGAGAGAACAGGATCAAAAGAAGACAAGAAGATAATGATGAAAAGCAAACACTGCAAAACATCAAGATCAGACGAATAGACGATTTCTGCCTCCCACACTCACACGTGCTAAACTAAGAATAGGACAGATCTGGGTTGAGCCGTTAAATCACACAGGAGTTTATGAGAGCTCACTGTGAAATTAGGACTTGCTCGAAGACAAACTGAACACAGAGGTATAGAGGTGTGGAAATGTATCGATTCTAAGATGAGATGCACTGTGATGCTGATACGGAAGATTCTGCATCCATGTAGTGACAGAGCATTACTGGGTGTTTGCCGCCTACACAACATTATAACCTTCTCATGTTGATTGTTGGTTGTCTGCCATCAGCTGAACAATAAATTTAAAGTTATGCTGCAACATTGCTATTATGCAATAAATTGTGGGCGTACAATAGGCTAACACTACTCTTATATGTTGGGAGATATGGTGGGGGAGGCAGAGAGCAGCAGCAAGTGATTAAAAAAAATAAAACACACACATCCAGGAATTTAGGAGTGGACATCTGGGCACATTTCGGATCAACAGCTGCAGCCATAAAGAATATAGAGAGCCCAGCTGATCAGAAGTGAGTAGGCACTGTCAACTGTGCCGTCCAACTCTCAGAAAGGTGTGTGCATTATAGTCATATTTGCCACATTCAGGAGGCGTTCTCTTTTAAAGCTGCTATGTCAAAACCATATCTTTGTTAAATCACATGTGTAATATAATGCAGATGTGTTATTGTTTTGGTTTTGTAATGTTTTTTTTTTTATTGGATTTTCACAGTTATCTTAGCACAGAAATTAATGCGGGATTACATGCCCTCAATTAAAAGAGAAAAAAATTAACAGACATTGAGAAGAAAAAAAAAAAAAGACGATAAAAAAAAAATAGAATTATCACCCTGTATTTCCTATACAGCTATTGTGATGTATATCACAATTACTTATGTATTTCAGTGTCCTTTACGCGTATTCAACTTCTTGATTGATGACTTTCAAGAAATTCAATGAATTGTCCCCAAAGTTTAAAAAAGCTCTGCATTTTTCCCTTGGTGGCGTATGTCAATTTCTCCATGGCCAGGGTATTGGAAAGGCTTCTTAACCAATATTCAACTGGGCTCTTCCAAGAAATTGCTATACAGTGTTTTTGTAATGTTTATGTAGCGAGATGGGTCACGCAGATGCTGGTATTGAAAAAAGATACAGCTTTTTATATTGTGGACAGTTGTAGCCAGGTCTCTGACAGGACATCTTAAATATAAAGGGAGTTCAGACTTTTGTGACTGAATGCATTAATTGATGAATAAAAAATTAAGAAAGCAATCTACTGAAATTACATCGAGGATTGTTCAATACATTCAATGCATACAATCGGATCAAATTGAGATTCAGGCCTCTTTCACTCCTTTGCCAGAATTCTTGCTGTTCAGACTTCTATACATTCATTATCAAATATATATTTTAATAATTACAGAGCCATGGATGTGTTGTCACAATTCTACTAAACTCCTGTCAATTAGACACAAATATATTAATAGTAATAACAACATACAGTGAGGAAATGAGCCTAGACAATCACTCATTGTCACCCTGTTCCACCGTCATATAAACTGTGAAATTAATTAATTTCTCATTTGGAATCACAATACAGCAATATAGTGTGTGTGTGTGTGTGTGTGTGTGTACCTCGACACAGTTGTCGCACACTGAGCAGTGAGAGCAGCGTGGCGGGCGGTAGAAGCGGCAGGTTGAACACCACTTCATGCGCACCTGGATGCCTTTGATCTCCACTGTCTTATAGAGCGGAGCCCGGAAATCATCCTCTTTATCCTCATCCTCCTCCGCTAAAGACACCAGAAACACACACTGAGGTCTGCGACATCATCATAACACCTGACAACATGGTCTCCTCCGCACTGTGTTCACTAAATGATTCAGTCAATTTCTATTGGATCATGGTCATTATGTCACATACTAAAAAGCACTGCATATGCATCATGTGCATGTGATATGTAATTTTGGAAGGAAAAGACTTGTGTTTACCTCTAGGGAAGACTCCAGGGTCCATGAAGGTGGCCATGCAGAAGTTGGCGAGGGTGAAGAGGAAGATCACGGCAATGTAGATGGGAATGACAGAGGAAATATTCTCTGACAACCACGGGCACCTGGACAGTACGAAATAAGACGGAAGCAAAATTAGAGTTTGATATATAATTTCCATAACTACTAGTCTGTCAAAGTCTTTTCTTGGTCTATTCCAACAGAAACAAAAGTAGATATTACACAAGCTGGGTCGAATCCCTGGCTTTAGTGGTAAGACACAGAGCATGTAACACTCAATCAAGGGCTGTTGATAGGCCTTTGTGCAAGGCAGTTTACCGACAAACCGCTCCAGTGAAGCTGTTCAGTGGCCACAAATAAAAGACTGTCATTGTCAAAGTTTGCCCCGGGAACATAAATAAATAAAGGTTAAACAAATAAAAAAACAGCAGGATGTCTTCAGATAAAACAAAAAAACACGGGGGTATTTACACATGCCGTTAGCAAAAACAAATATGTACAATCATTAATTGTTACGCAGTGACACAACTGTGTGTGTGTGTGTAAATATATGTCAGCACTTTGTTCACGGTCGCACTGTGCGCTCGTGTGTTTACACATGTGAGTGAGACTGACAAGCTCATACTCACGTGAAGCAGAAGAAGAGGGTGGTGGACCCGACGAGGAAGGTGGTGGCTGCAGACACCGGGACATATCGGCTGGGTCGAAACGGACGGGGAGGAGCAGAAGCTGGACCACCTACTCCTCCCCCAACCCCCCCACTACTAAAACCCGGCATCAGAGACAAAGAGAGAGGGGTGGAAGACAGAGAGAGAGAGAGATATCTACTGTCTACCTACTGTAAAGTCTGCTTTACAGGTCAAAATGGCGAATATGGTGTTTGTTTGGGAGGAGGAGCCATGACTACAGACTGGAAAAGGAAAGCAACACTATGCAAAGCAGCAACTGAAAGGAAACATGAGGGATCTGTGTTCTGACACTAACAATCACTCGAAAACAGACTTTTTTTTTCCTATTCAGCAATATACAGCTTGTTGTGAATATTTAACTTGTGTGCATAATCTTAATAGAGGTGTATAAAAGCAAAGCTATACAGGAGCAATGTGATACAAAAATATGTGTACATTATTCATAAATATTTTTGTATGGCTTTGAAGTAACTGTATTTGGTGCAAGGAAAATAAATAAATCTAAGCACAATCTGCTCCCTGGCACCAGCGGAACCTTAAAACAGCTGTGCACGGATGCAAAAGAGCAGACACGCGCACGTACGACTGAAATTTGAGCGAGCAATCAGAGGTTCCCTCCACTCCCAAAAACTCAGTTTACATAAATGCTCGTCACTGTGCTTAAGTTTTGACTATGTCTCTCAGAGAAAATGAATATAAAAAGAAAAAGACAGAAAATTATAGAGGTAGTGGTAGTGGAGGTCGCGAGCAGAAGCACATAGAGGAGAACAGGCAGAGGATTGAGCGCAGCAGCTGCTGATGACTTCTGTGATTGTCCCGAGAGGGCTTATTTAGGCACTGGGTGGGTAAAAGAAACTGAGGATGGCGGCAGGAGGGACAGTTCCAGCGTTTCAAACTAAGTCAGCAGGAGAAAACAACTAAACAAACAGATTCACTTTTAAACCAGTTGCAGGAAGCCGCTTGACATCAAAACAAAAGTCCAGCTGTTTTTTCTTCTTACTAAAAACCTGCTAAAAAATAGTTTTTAAAATGATGTCTAGCCTTAAGTTTACAACTAAAATAGCTCAAATAGCCAAGCAGGTCCCCTGGATCTCTTGAGACCCCTGCCTTCAGTCTTTGTGTTGATAGGGGGACAAAATCAACTCATCCCAAAAAGAAGTCCTGCGTATTTCACAGAGGTGCCACCGCACTTGGCCGGGTCTGGGTGTAGAGACCTCTCCCACCTCCAATTTCTCT
This sequence comes from Sparus aurata, assembly GCF_900880675.1. Lineage (NCBI taxonomy): Eukaryota > Metazoa > Chordata > Actinopteri > Spariformes > Sparidae > Sparus > Sparus aurata. The sequence continues at coordinate 26,074,032 of NC_044204.1, read as the reverse complement.
GCAAACCGACCTCCTTTTCCATATTGCATCTCTTAAAAAAAGCCATGTGCAGCAGTCTGATGCATTTTAGTCCTTTTCTCTCGCTGTTGCCCTGTCTTCTTTCACCCACTGCCTCTGTGGGTTAACTGCTGCATGCCCCTGTAAAAAAAAATATTAAAAAAATCAAATATTACACTCAGTGAGCAAAACCTGTCAACAAAAAAACAATGTTGCAAATAATGACAGCTGAACCAAGTAGTCAGTTAGATTAATAGCCAGCCTTTTCTGAGAATCTGTACATTTCTCAAGCAATGATGCTGATTATTCCCGAGTTCGAACTTCTCAGTTGTAAAGATGTGCCATGTATCGTTGACCTTTGTGATGTTACCAATAAAAAACAATTTGAAAATGTGGGCTTCAGGAAACTGCGATGGGCATTTCAATTGACACCATATTCAAAATATCCATACAGGAAAATATCGTATTAATTAAACACCGGCACCAAACATAAACATTTTTGTCAAACGTGCTCTAAAACCTGTCTGATATTACACTGTGTCTTGAAAAGGGAATACAATGCGAGACTCTAAGTACTTTTTTATATATTGTTGTTTCCAAATGCAGTGGGTAGTGACATAATTCCTACAAGAATCGCGGTATCATTATCCTCGTGATCGCAATCAATGTATTGCAGTGGTTCTCAAAGTGGGGGTGCCTGGAGTTACAACGGGGGGGGCACTGCAAGGCTAAATGATTGAGGTGTTGTTCTGCAACACTAGCAAAGAATGGACAGGTTTGTGACAGGACTTACAGGACAACTATCAAAACACTGCCAAGAAAGTATGACAAGTTATATCTTGCCCTCAGCTTCAACAGCACAATGATAAAGTGAATTTCTTGTAAAGAAAATGTTCTGTTTTTTGCTTGCTGCCAAGGATTTGCTATTTTGCGTGGACATTTTGCTAAAATCTTTTGAGAAATATGAATGCTGTTACACGGTACAAATTAAGGAAAGATGCACATGGAACTATGAATCCTTCCACTTTAACAAGACGTGTTTCTTACTGTGTTTTCTGAGTAAGAGGTCACACTGAAGTTGCAGATCTGTGTTAATTAAAGACATTGCTAATAACAACAACAACAACAACAATAATTACAGTAACTACAGAAAAGTCTGGGGACCAATGGCTTATTGACACAGTATCGAAAGGTACCCACCCAAAATGATTAATCAAGAAAAAACTTGGCTGATTAAATCACTAACATAGTAGCGAATATAAGTAATACAATAATAATAATACAATGTTTGAAAGGGTTTCATTAGGTCTGAACTTCACTGTGAGAAGTACATTTCCTTGTTAGGTTACAGGGCAGACTTATCAGAGAGAAAACAGAGGTTTCACCCTGATTTCACAACAATCAGGCTGACTAACCAATTTCTTACTGTCCTTGAAAGCTTGCGTTACACTGTGTGCACACTTATTTCTCACCGTTACTCATAGACAAGGCTGTTTAACAGCCTGCTGTTGTTAAACAGGCAGCTGTCACCTCCATGCCCTCAGGTGCTCAAATGAAACACCTCCCACTGCTGGATATTCAAAATACGGAGAAGACAGCGATCTGTGACGGGGGTGGACGCCTTTGACACACACACACACACATAAGATAAATATCCCTCATCTCCAGATGAAAAACGAGTCCGTGCAGTGTGAACACGCTGAAAACGGATCCGGAGTAATTGTAATATGATAGTTTGGACACACCCCTCTCCTCAACAATCATCAGAGCTAACAAACACAGAGCTGTGGCCAAGGCGGAGTATCGGTGCCCGTTGTTAATCATCTCATCTGCCTCACAACAAATCCCCCCTCGACTATAATGGATGTTAATCCTAAAATCTCCGTGTCGAGCCTCTTCTATCATGTCACCGCAACAATCTGTAGTTCGCCAGCTAACTACATCGATAAGTGGCCCGTAGAGCTCATTTAATCAATTTTCCGAGCGATAGTGAATCACACACAGTTGCCGACTGGTGTCTTAATTAAATCTTTATCATTTCACTGACAATCCCTTCATCCATGAATCATACCATGAATTCGACCAAGCGTTAAACAACAGGCCAGGGCAGTGCTACGAATCAGTCAAGACAACTACTTCAATCTGCTCACACCAATGAACCAAATCGAGAAAGACTTCACTTAGTGAACTAAGTAATAGACACTGCGATGTTTTAGTTCGAAGTGATAATTAAGACGTTTAAACGGGACACACACTTAGTAACCAGCTAGCTCTTACCGAGCCTCGAAAGTTTTTTGCGACACTGCTCAGTCCTTTACCACCGCTAAAAGAGTTAGCTAACGTTACCTGACTAGCATGGGAGCTTTACACTCGCGGAGTAGCTTTCATAAACGGCTGGCAGGATAAATGTTGCCACGTCCGGCTAAACAGTCACCACGAAGAGCAGAAAAAACAAGCAGGATCTAGCAAAAACCGAACATGCGAGCTGTCTTGCCTGTAGGGTGTGGGTCGTTACGGTCCTCCTTCAGTTAGCCGCTAGCAAACTAGTTAGCTCGCTTGCTAGGCCGACTTTCGGAAACCCGGAACTAGTCCGTCGTCCCTCAGGTGGGACCAACAGCCAATCAGAGACAGAGGGGGAGTGGTCTGAAGACACGTCTAACGCCCTGATGTAAAAAGTGATTTGTTGTTTGTTTTTAAAATGTTGTGAGCCTTTTATATTTTTATTACCAAATACAGCTAAAACAATACCTCCCAAAACACTAAACGAATTATATCCTTGCAACACATTTAAAGGGAACATTTCCTCATACTGCTAATTTTGCAACCACAAAAATGAGGAACAGGCATGTCAACTAATTTCATAAATGTCCCAACTGAGCCAAACTTCTGGAGAGATCTCTCTCTACTTCTGAAACTCAAAGAGTCTGGTGTCTTGGTTGTGGGTTGTAATACTGAAAACTTATGATTTCATCAAACTTCTTAAAAACTGCCACATTCATAATCTAACAATAATGAGTCTTTAGTCTTTGCTTATTTTCAAGTGAAATAGGCTACGGGATGAACTTATTAATGCAAAGTAGCATATGCATAAGTGTACAATCCAAGTACAGTACACTCCAAAAAAATAATTTGCCTGAAATGAATTAAATGTAAATTTCCCATATAATTTTATCACATAAGTTCAATGTCAAGTTTCACATGTAAAATGCGACCTTCTATAAACTAGCCTCCTTAAATTGAATTGATGCAGACTCATCTAAAAACCTTATCTGTTTAATAAATTATTACATATAAAGGGGTACTTCAAGTATATACTTGTAATACATACATATAATACATGTTCTCATTGGTTATTCTGTCACCTGTAATAAATCTCCCATCTACATATTCTATTTATCCATTTTGCTGTCATGACATTTTGAGAATTATCGACATAATAATGTGAATGAGCATGTAGGCCTATAGAATATTTGACGAGCGCTGGTAAGAGCTGTCAGGTGTTTACAGAATAAACAACAAGGGAGCTCATATTGTAGTGCTCCTAAACAGTTACTAACATACTGGTTGTCAGTCAGGATGTCACCTACAGTTTAGTGTCCTTTGCCCCACTTATGTCCAAATAGACATGATGACCACTACAGCATGTTTACAACAGAGAAGGTCTGGTTCGTCTCCCACCTCAGATACATTTATGGCAAGATTGTGGTGTTGAACACTATTTTAGTGCTAAGATCCCATCAAATGGGAATTGCTTGCAGCTAGCAGTAACTCAAACTTCGAAGTTGAAGCTTTCATAGGCTTGATTAAATGTAATCAAGCACAGACACACAAATGTTTTCATTATTAGTCTATTATCTACAAGACATGCAGATAAAAGTGAAATGATATGAAGTACATACAACAGAACTTAGTGTAATTAACAGAAAACACTGATTTTTTTTACCTTTAAAACTTTATTACTCAAAGAGAAAAAAGCGTTTATAAAACAGATTATCACAAAAATAATTCCTACACAGATTAAACAAATTACCCAAACATCTGTACAGTGTGGTCTATAAAATGGGGTATAATTTACAGCAGCAACCAATTTCAGTACTACTCTTTTTCTTTTTTGCCCTCTTTAGTCCTTACAAAGAACAAATTAGATGACTTTGAAACAAAATCCTGCTCCCTTGGTGCAAATAGAACTCCTCCCTTACAAGATACCCACTTTTTTTGCAACCAAGCCTTCTCATTTCATGTCCATAAAGCGGATGTCCATGATAAGCAGAGTGTGTCTGGGCAGGGGTCTGGGCGCCGGGGACAGCACTTTCATCACCTGTGTCTGTGTGTCCACATTAGTCACCACAATGAAGCCACACACAGGGCTCTCCACAAGACTCTTTCGAGAACCGTCCTCTCCGTCCTCAGCACTGCTCACGCTCAGCACATGGTACGTAAGGTCTCTTCCTGGTGTCACAGGTACCAGCTTTAGCTGTGTGTCATCCTGAGACATTCCCAGTGGCAAACACGAGTCGGGAATGGATGGTGCCCCGATCTTGTAGATGCGGACGTCCGAGAAACGCACTTCAAAGGAAAACGGGTAGAAGGACACTCCACGGAAGCCGTAGAAGTACTCACGGATCTTCTCATCCCGAGCATCCCGACGGCAATCCTTGGAGCGCTCCACCACTCCTCCTGACTTGGGTAGGAGCACCACCCGCACAAAGTGAGGGAGGTCGCGTTTGAGTTCATTGTAGAGCCTCTCGTGGTCCAGCACCAGCACCACATCAACCTCAAAGGCTGAGGCACAGTGGACCAGAGCCTGGTATCCAGAGCCTTTCACCCAGCCGCAGGTGTTGATGATGCAGCCGCCCACGCTGGCCTTCCTGTTCACCTCACAGCGCTGGGAAAACACCTCGGCCAGGCGTGACGTCAGCTGCACATTAAGAGTAAATAACAGATTAAATTGGGCAGAGATTAACAAAATAACTGTTGACAACATAGACTAAAAACATCCAGAAACTATCTCTCCTCACCTTGTTGTAAAGTTTGATGTTGGTCCCTGGGGTAGTTGAGCCAAAGTGGTAAACCAAAGGAGCCTGGACTGAGAAACCCTCCTCCACATCTGCTGGACGCTCAATGCACAGAGCTGACACTGTTCCAGGCACAGACACCTGAGGGGCAGAATGTACTTTAAATACTCAAAGTGATGTTTTTCCAACAAATCCATTCTATATCACAGATTCTGTAATAGAGTGTGTCAATCACAAGCAGCTGGACACTGTTGTTAATTTTGGGCAGAAATCTTGTGCTATAATGTTAAATTTCTCTATGTTTTACACCAGAATAGCCTCAGAACTTATTGTACATGTGACTATAATAAAATAATACAAGTATCAGCCATTGATGTTACTCTAATAACCATAGATTGGGTCGATAATAACTCATCCTTACCCCACTCTGTCCAACATCCAGTTCCACCAGTGTTGGCCGGCGGCCCACCCTCACAGCGTAGCTTAATAGCAGCCGGCACACTGTTGACTTTCCCACATCTGTAGGTCCCACCACCATCACCTGAGGAATGATTAGTTATTCAATGTCAGTGGAAAATGAATTGACATGAATCTGATAAGCTGGCCTATAGTTCCTGATTACAACCTACCCTCGGCCCCCTCTCGTTGTCTCGCTCTGCTTGTTTTCTCATCTGTTCCAGGGCAGCGTGTGTGTTCAGGTAGAGCAACATGGGAGTATCCTTGGACACATAAGCCACCTGTGATAATAAGGGAGAGATGCCAATTATTTGAGCCTCACATTCATCAAATGTCAAACTCATAAAGCCACAAATGGTTAAATGTGGTACCATGTTCCATAGCAAGTTTAATCCCCAAGTGAGCAAAAATAGAAACACTTTCAAATAGACCCCTAATCAGGTGGCTCACCTCTGGTTTCCCGAAAAGATTCACACTGCAACCTTGCCAGGTAAAAACTGCAATCTTGGAGCCTGGTCCAAATACATACTTCTTGTTCCGGTTCAGCTCTGAACCAAACACCTCAGCCATCCCTGTGAGGAGCTCAAGCTCTACTTGCTCGGCTGCCTCCGCCGTCTCCCCTGCCTCCACCTCAAATCGAAGTTCAGTCTCCTTCTCCAGGTCAAACCTGGTGCAGACCTTCCCAGATGCTGGAGCATCTTCAGTCGTCTTCACTTCCCCCTCTGTTGCCATGACTGACAAGTGAAAGTCTATACCTGATAATAATGGCGTATTAAAAAGAAAAGTTACATACACACAGAGTATTTTACAATGCCACAAAATGCCACGATGTTTCTTAATATTGCCACACTTCAAGGCACGGGTTCCAAATCTTGAGAAAATGTAAAAAATATACAGTGGCCTAAATCTCAACCTCATACACTCATTTAGGTAATGAAACCTACCCAAATATGAAATCATTTGGAATTAACATCATCATTCAAAACATTAACAAGGAGACACCTGCAGACATAACCTGTGAATATTACATAATGTAATATTCACAGGTAAATCTGCTCAGAATTCTCCCAAATTGCTGGTTTTACACAAATTTTTACCAGTTAGTAGAGTTAGTTTTGCATTGATCATATCATATGAAATATCCATAAAATGTGTCACTCAGTCGGGTGCCATCCCTTTACTTAATGGCAGAAAAGGGTTCTCTTGTGGAAAAAGGTTGGGAACCTAAAAGTAAATATTGATTCATCAACATCTCTCTTACTAAAGAAACTGGGCCAAAATGGCAGCAAATACCAAATAAATATAAATATACAAGTTTTTCACGTTTACAATCAGGGAGCCTATATCATGTATGACCGAGAGATACGCCAGGTGGTGCAATTCGTTAAACATGTTACATTCGAGGCACATAATGGTGCCATAAAGGGAAATACATGAAAAGTTAAATGATACCCACTCAACCAAATACATTTATTTTTTTACATCATGTTGTTACCGTCAATCATAGATGGCAACTTATTACCGCTAAACCTTACAGAGGCGTAACGTTGAACAGAAATATCTGCTCCTTCGCATGTGACACATTGTAGTATTGGCATAAACTCTGGCTAAAGTAGCTACGAGTTTATTTGAAAGATTTTACAGCATGTTTACCTACACATGAGCACACTGAGGACAGCTCAGCTCATTGGTTATTAGCAGCTAGCAGGCCGTAGCTAACGAAGCCACGGTTATTTCAGCAATAAATGCGGAATGAATGCCTTCAGACGCTCCAAATGTCATTAAACTACTCAAATATTGTAAGATAAATGTCAAAATGATGATTATTTTTAATGTAAAACACTTACGGGTAAGATTCAAGCCTTATTGTAGGATGAAATGTTCCCAACTGTCGAGTAAACCGCTGCTGTCGCTGGTCGCGTGATGATGATGTCACAACCTCAGCAACAAATCGGGTTCAAGCTTTGTTGAGGCTCGTCAGTGAAACAAGTTAGGATGTGAAAGACATTTTGGGAATCTTTTATTGCTTGCAGCTAGCAGTAACTCAAATAGTAATTATCACAAATGTTATTTTGAGGCTTAATGTCATAAAGCTAATCAAAGGTGGATGAACAGTTTTTTTATCTACTGAATGAAATGTTTCTTTTCCATCATCCCTTAATGTAAAGAAGCTATCTGAGACATTGAAACAGGTGTCATTCCAAAACAATTTAGCAAAAATATATTTGAGATGTTGTTGTTTTTAATTCCTGAAACAGAAATAAATAACAAAAGAACTCACAATAACAAAATGAAAACTTTAATTATCCAAAACGAATATAAAAGCACGATTAACCACTATGAAATGTGGAATAAACACTTAAAAACCAGCAGGATTATGCATCTGAGAAATGTATCGGTTCAGAGTCGCTCCACTAGGTGTCAGCATGCATCCAGAAAATGTGAGCTGTAGGAGCCGGGATCATCAGAGGAGGGACGGAGAACATCCCATTGGTCACTCCTCATCATTCTGCTTCCATGGGCCACATCTCCTGAACGTTCGGCTGCATGCAAGACATGATTTTATCTTATTAAATTCTAAAATATGGATATTGCTTATACACTATGGGCACTAGCTCCTCTGCAGCCCTAGTTGCCACCAGTTGACATTTGCAAACTATGGGGGTAAAGACAGTTTGACTGAATTGAATAAAACTGATTGCACATAGTTGCACACAGAACTCTTAATTTCACCTTGGCATCTATCCTCCCTCTGAAAGTAAGAATTCTGTTAGCTTTAGTCTTAATGGCTGAGGGGTGACACTGTCTCATAGGCTCAACTAACAAGCAGTGAACACCTCCATAAGGCTGGTGAATCATAATACATGAAAGACATCCAAGTTTAGGTTATGACACATGGCTCTGGGGGAAAAAAAGGGAAATATACATAAGGGAACAGTGACAGGCACATTGAAGCATCTTATGAGATGCTGGTAAGAACCCAACTAATAAGCTATGAGTCAAGTCCGTAATCCTCATTTCCATTTCAGGGAGCGTGTGTGTGTAAGTTTGTATGTTTGTGTGTGCTGGAAACAGCTTTCTGTATTAAAACAAAGTTTCATTTTGAAGAAAGAGGATGGATGGAGGCAATGAGTCATTGTGATGAGTCCAATTTTAAGATTTAAAAAAAAGGCTGAACAAACAAATATCTGTATACATTTTGGAAGGAAACCTTTCCTATTTCAGCATTTAAATGATGCCAGAAAATAAATAGTTTAAATTGAAGGAGCTGACCTTTATGGACTTTTGTGAATTAGTGGAGAACATTTTAAAAGGCTACAAAAAATACTCAGTTTTACATTTTTTTAAAACTCAACTTCTTTCTAGTCCACAAACTAGGCTGGTGATATCAAACATCCTTAATACATTCGTTGTATCTTGTGTTTTCCCCGATAAATGATTCCGTCTGACTGCTTTGAAATTACAAACCTTCAGTGGGCGTCTACTCCGCCTTCAGAGCCTCCTGTAGAGCAGCAACTACAACATCAGGTTGAGGAAACTTCAGCCTAGCTGGCGGACCCCTTTTTATTCCAGACCACAGAGATGTTTCTTTAGGGATCAGAAGTAAAAGAATAGTGTCATTTATGAGGAAAATACAGGATATGGGCTGTAATATTCATGTGTTATCAAAGTCTCTAGATGACAGCAGTCAAATCAAATGCTGTCAAGACAATTTAAGTCGTATTATTAAAAATGTGAACAGCAACAGGTTCTAAAATTGGAGCACAAACAATCATTTCACCACAATAAACAAAGCGCACATTGTGTGTAATTAGACATGGGTGTATTATGTTTTCACACGTCTCATTCTTTGCAAACTTGATCCTCTCTGGTGACTATTCTCCACCACTGGTAAACACAGCCTTCAGTTGATGTTCCACAACAGGATTTAATGAGTGAGAAGAGACTTTCATTCAGATAACAAGTGTTGGCACAATTAGACTTTCTTCACTCCCTTTGTCAGCACCTCAGATTTAGAGCTGATGTTAAAAGATTAAATTATTGACATTATTTGGTGTCAATTTCCTGAATGGTTAAAAAAATGGTTTGATTAAATTCAGAATCATTCTGAGGATTATGTTTACATCATATTCCTGTATATGCCTTTCTTGCTGTTATTGGACTTACTGCAAACAAATTCTCAGGCCCTGCCACCAACTGTTTTAAAATGGAAAATTTCTGAAAGTGAAGTGAAAGTACAACTGTCCACCTGAGGCTGGAAAAGATCAGATTCACCCTACAAGGCTCAGTTGACAAATTTTACAAGACTTGGCAACCCTTTATTGACTATGCAAAAACGAGGCAATAATAACCATTGTGATTTTCTGCTGTGGTGTCGATAATGTAATGTAACCCTGTAATTTGATGTATCTTTTATTTTGATTTTGGGCTGTTTTCTGTTGATGTGTATGTCAACATATCTTTCTATGACATTTGATGTAACTCATACTCACACAATGCCCTGTTAATGAAAACCAATAAACAGATGTTTAAAAAAAAAAAGAAAGTACAACTGTCCACAAGAAGGCCTATGATTGTTTTAAGTGACAGGGGCGTTGCTCCCGGGAAGACACATTGCTTTAAGATTTTTGTCATCCATGCTAAAACAATAAATAAACAAATGAAATTCAAATCGCTGCCATTAGTATCCATCTCAGAGGTAAATATCTCATGACCATAGAAAATAAATCCAATCGGTTATTCTCAGGTTTTCCGTTTCTGCCCTCCTCACCTTTGCCTCCATCCAGCAGAGTGATTTCGAAGGTCTTCTTGCGGGGTTTCTCAGGGTTGAGCTCCACAGTCAGTTCAGGGCGGGCAGCCAGGAGGGCAGATTTCACCTCCTCAGCATGACGCCTATACACATGTCAGCTCTTACTGAAATAACACATCAACCATCAGATGGACATCTGTGAAGTTTACTAAAGATATACATCCTTCCCCTTCATATGATACAACAGCTAAGTACATTAACAAGTACCGTCCTTGTGTACAATATTAAAGGTACACTAAATTAGTAATACCACTCTATACTGCTACTCAACTACATTTCTGAGCGGAATATTGGCTTAATTAAGAACTACAGCCAGTAAAACTAATACCTTTATTCCACAAACTTCACACTCCCAAGAAATTATGTTGCTGCAGTAACAGCTGTTGCTTCTTTTTATAAAGTTATCATGCCTAATTGTTGCCCAATGCTCAGCAGGATGTCTTTGTGAAGTAAAAGCAGTGGTTCCCCATCTTTTTTGTTGTTGAAAAGAAGAAGGTTCAAAGCTTGTGTACATGAAAACTTATGGTGAGAAGTTGAGTACACTCCTGAAGGTGCATTTCAGAAAGAAGCCAGTACAGTCACTCCACTTAAGATTTCTGTTGCAGGCCGCCAACAACCTGTGATATTTCACCGTGGTCCACTTTTGTTGAGCTGAGCTGAAACTAGCAGCGTCGGGTTTGTCAACAACTACGACAACAAAGGTTATTGAATTAGCTACTCTGACTGGGTTCTTCTTCATGGCAACAACTGCTGAGGCTCATGGGTATAGTAGTTTTTAGATCAGTCCACCAGGCCAAAATGATACACAAAACACAACCATCAGAAAGAATGTTTAAATACTTACATACCTTAAATTAACATATATGATTGTGACATTTCCCATATGAGTCCTCCTGTATATCTAATGTATGCAAAACTGAGGATATTAATGATATAAAAAACTGAAATGGGAATTCAAAAAGGAGAAAACACTCCTGGAACCAGGAGATCATCCTTCTACACATCTTCTTCAAAGCCATGATGATTTACAAGGCTGCTCAAACGTGAAATCAGTATCATGAGTAACAATACATTCAGTAAAAGCAGAGAAAGATGGAATACTTTAAATACTTTTACATTTGAGTACATTTTGAATGTATTAAATGCTTGATAAACGTGAATAATGAATAACATACAGACATAAGTGTGCCATCATTACGTCGCTCACCAGTGTTCAATGACCACCCTTTTGCCCTGCTGGCCGTTCTCCTCCTCTCCTTTTCCCTCCTCCTCCTCCACGGATGGTTTCTCCTCCTCTACCTGAACCTCCGCTTTGCGCTTCGTCCCTCGACGACCTGAACACACGTGATGCTACAGGTTTGTTTTCGTAACACAGGTTGCAGCTTTCGACTCTGACTAATTAAAGGGACTGTTGTAGTAGATGACATTAGATAAAACATTTATTCAGATCAGCCGATTAACATCAAGCTGTTTAACACTTAAACCAGAAATGTTGATGTAGCTAACTCTTATCCGAATTAAGCTTGAATGTTTTGTTCCACTGTTAGTTATGAAGATAGCTACTGTTGGCTCCTCAGCAGAAGACATGAGCCAGTTTAACATAAACATGAGATGACTACAGCCGTAAAACAACCTTTAGCTGTACGTCAACTACACAAGAAACATCACATCTCTATACTGTTGCTTAATGACGCGGTTGTAATTACTTTTAGTGGACTTAGACAACACATACAACACGACACACCCACCTGCTGCTTTGGACGCCATTGCTGTTACAAAACTTTGGCGCGCATGTCGACTGTACCAAAGCGTCGCTGAAGGGGTTTTCCAGAAGCCGGACGAAACCACTATCGGGGAATATTTCTATCATCAAACTTAAGGTTTTCTTACTGATAGCCAACAGCGATATATGTTTATATCTTTACAAATAAAGATTTCAAAGACAAGTATGATTTTGACTGTACAGAATATAAATTATAAACACCGTAATGTAGCTTTTGTTGAAAAACCAGTAGGCCTTCCTAACCGCCATTTTTAAAAACCCCTCGGATAAAGAAATGATTGTTGAAGGTGCAGTATGAAGTTCTGGGGGGACATTTTAATCAGAAGCATGATATCTTCAATTACTTATTTATTATACCTAAACAAACTATATAAACAAGCTGTCTTTGATTTCATGACTAAATAAAAAAAAGTCAACAAACTGACTTCAGGCTCACAGGACAACACAATTTCATGCTGTTTGACTTTGTTTATATGTGGCGGACCCTGCCACCTGTCTGGTTTCAAAAAGTGTTCTGGGGAACTCATTTTCCTGGGAGAAAAGCTTGTTTATTCAGTTATTCAAGTGGAAATTCAGTTTAATTAAAGAGAGAAACTTACATTTGTTGTGATATGGTCACAAATGTTATTTTGAGGCTGAATGTCATAAAGCTAATCAAAAGTGGATGAACTGTTTTTTTTTATCTGCTGAATAAAATGTTTTTTCACCATCCCTAAATGTAAAGAACTAACAGCCTTTTGAGACACTGAATCAGGTGTCATTCCATAACAATTTAGCAAAAAATATCTTTGAGATGTTGTTGATATTTTTAATTCCTGAAACTGAAACAAATAACAAAAAACTCACATGACAAAATGTATATAAACGTATATAAAAGCACAATTAACCACTATGAAATGGGGAATAAACACTTCACAGACAGATCAGAGGGATTATGCGTCTGAGAAATATATCGGTTCCGAGTCGCTCCACTAGGTGTCAGCATGCATCCAGAAAATGTGAGCTGTAGGAGCCGGGATCATCAGAGGAGGGACGGAGAACATCCCATTGGTCACTCCTCATCATTCTGCTTCCATGGGCCACATCTCCTGAACGCTTGGCTGCATGCAAGACATGATTTTATCTTGTTAAATTCTAAAATATAATTATTGCTTTTACACAATGGGTACTAGCTCCTCTGCAGCCCTAATTGCCAATCAGTCTCAACCAGCAGCAAACACTTGCAAACTATGGGGGTAAAGAAAGTTTGAATGAATTGAATAAAACTGATTGCATAGTTGTTTGAAACCAGATTCCAAACATGCAGAAATTAGCATGCATTTCAATTTCAGAACTCCTAATTTCACCTTGGCATCTATCCTCCCACTGAAAGTAAGAATTCTGTTAGCTTTAGTCTTAATGGCTGAGGGGTGACACTGTCTCATAGGCTCAACTAACAAGCAGTGAACACCTCCATAAGGCTGGTGAATCATAATACATGAAAGACATCCAAGTTTAGGTTATGACACATGGCTCTGGGGGAAAAAAAGGGAAATATACATAAGGGAACAGTGACAGGCACATTGAAGCATCTTATGAGATGCTGGTAAGAACCCAACTAATAAGCTATGAGTCAAGTCCGTAATCCTCATTTCCATTTCAGGGAGCGTGTGTGTGTGAGTTTGTATGTTTGTGTGTGCTGGAAACAGTTTAAGGTATTAAAACGAAGTTTCATTTTGAAGAAAGAGGATGGATGGAGGCAATGAGTCATTGTGATGAGTCCAATTTTAAGATTAAAAAAAAAAAGGCTGAACAAACAAATATCTGAAGGAAACCATTCTTATTTCAGCATTTAGATGATGCCAGAAAATAAATAGTTTAAATTGAAGAAGCTGACCTTTATGGACTTTTGTGAATTAGTGGAGAACATTTTAAAAAAGGCTACAAAAAATACTCAGTTTCACATTTTTTAAAAACCCAACTTCTTTCTAGTCCACAAACTAGGCTGGTGATATCAAACATCCTTTGTAATACATCCCATTTTAACTCACTTTAAAGCAACGTAAAGAATCTTTTGGTAAGAGACACTCCAACGTCAGCTCTGCAAAGCCTGGGTTTATCACAAATAATTAACATGTATGTTTTAAAAACAATGTTTGTAGAACCCTTGTTTCACTTAAACAAAGTAATGTACCAAGCCATTTTGTTTAAATTTTAACGGTTGACTCAAATTAATTATTTAAAGTGTGCTTCAAAGTCCTTGATACATCTGTTATATCTTGTGTTTTCCCTGATAAATTATTCCGTCTGACGGCTTTGAAATAACAAACCTTCAGCGGGCGTCTACTCCGCCTTCAGAGCCTCCTGTAGAGCAGCAACTACAACATCAGGTTGAGGAAACTTCAGCTTACGTGGCGGACCCTTTTTTATTCCAGTCCACAGAGATGTTTCTTTAGGGATCAGAAGTAAAAGAATAGTGTCATTTACGAGGAAAATACAGGACATGGGCTGTAATATTCATATGTTATCAAAGCCTCTAGATGATAGCAGTCAAATCAAATGCTGTCAAGACAATTTAAGTCGTGTTATTAAAAATGTGAACAGCAACAGGTTTTAAAATTGGAACACAAACCATCATTTTACCACAATAAACAGAGCGCACATTGTGTGTTATTAGACATGGGACTATTGTGTTTTCACACGTCTCATTCTTTGCAAACTTGATCCTCTCTGGTGACTATTCTCCATTTCTGGTAAACACTGCCTTCTGTTGATGTTCCAACAGGGTTTAATGAGTGAGAAGAGACTTTCATTCAGATAACAAGTGTTGGCACGATTTGACTTTCTTCACTCCCTTTGTCAGCACCTCAGATTTAGAGCTTATGTTAAAAGATTAAATTACTGACATTATTTGGTGTCGATTTCCTGAATGGTTAAAAAAATGATTTGATTAAATTCAGAATCATTCTGAGGATTATGTTTACATCATATTCCTGTATATGCCTTTCTTTCTGTTATTGGACTTAGTGCAAACAAATCCTCAGGCCCTGCCACCAACTGTTTTAAAATGGAAAAATCTTAAAAAGTGAAGGTAAAACTGTCCAAAAGAAGGCCTGTGATTGTCCTGAGTGACAGGGACGTTGCTCCTGGGAAGACACATTGCTTCATGATATTTGTCAGCCGTGCTATGATAAACAAATGAAATTCCATTCGCCGCCATTAGTATCCAGCTCAGAAGTAAATACCTCATAACCATAGAAAACAAAACCAAACTAGGTGCACTGCATGCAGAAGTATGTTTGTGTTTGTAGTTTTAGTGAACCAAACCTTTAATAGCTGCTACAAACAGGTAAAAGCCCAAAAAACTGGGATAAAGTCACTTGGCTGAAAATGACCCTTGGGATTAGCAAATACTTGAGCTATTCTTGGATTTTCCCTTTCCGCCCTCCTCACCTTTGCCTCCATCCAGCAGAGTGATTTCGAAGCTGTTCCTCCGGGGTTTCTCAGGATTGAGCTCCACAGTCAGTTCAGGGCGGGCAGCCAGGAGGGCAGATTTCACCTCCTCAGCATTACGCCCATACACTCGTCAGCTCTTACTGAAATAACACATCAACCATCAGATGGACATCTGTGAAGGTTACTAAAGATATCCATCCTTCTGCTGCATATGACACAACTGCTAAATACATTCACAAGTATTGTCCTTGTGTACAAGATTACGGTACACTACATTGGTAATACCACTGTATACTGCTACTCAACTACATTTGAGGGGAATATTGGCTTAAGAACTACAGACAGTAAAAGAAATGCCTTCATTCCACAAACTTTACATTCTAAAGAAATAATGCTGCTGCAGTAAGGCCAGTTAATGAAGTCTTCAATGCATAATCAATCATTCTGCTGACGCTTCTTTTTATAAAGTTATCATGCCTAATTGTTGCCCAATGTTCAAGGATGTTTTGTGGGAAAAAAAGCAGTGGTTCCCTGTTTTGTTGATAAATAGAAGAAGGTTCAGAGCTCCTGTACATAAAAGTTAAGTTAAAAATTCTGTTGCAGGCCGCCAACAACCTGTGATATTTCACTGTGTGGTCCACTTTTGTTGAGCTGAGAAACTAGCAGCGTTGGGTTTGTTTACAACTATGATAACAAGTCTGTTGAATTAGCTACTCTGACTTGGTTCTTCATCATGGCAACAACTGCTGAGGCTCATGGGTATAGTAGTTTTTAGATCAGTCCACCAGGCCAAAATGATACACAAAACACAACTATCAGAAAGAATGTTTAAATACTTACATACCTTAAATTAACATATATGATTGTGACATTTCCCATATGAGTCCTCTTGTATATCTAATGTATGCAACACTGAGGATATTAATTATATAAAAAACTAAAATGAGATTCAAAAAGGAGAAAACACTCCTGGAACCAGGAGATCATCCTTCTACACATCTTCTTCAAAGCCATGATGATTTACAAGGCTGCTCAAATGTGAAATCAATATCAGGAGTAACAATGCATTCAGTAAAAGCAGAGAAAGATGGAATACTTTTAAATACTTTTACATTTGAGTACATTTTGAATGTATTAAATGCTTGATGAACGTGAATAATGAGTAACATACAGGCATAAGTGTTCCATCATGAAGTCGCTCACCAGTGTTCAATGACCACCCTTTTGCCCTGCTGGCCGTTCTCCTCCTCTCCTTTTCCCTCCTCCTCCTCCACGGATGGTTTCTCCTCCTCTACCTGAACCTCCGCTTTGCGCTTCGTCCCTCGACGACCTGAACACACGTGATGCTACAGGTTTGTTTTCGTAACACAGGTTGCAGCTTTCGACTCTGACTAATTAAAGGGACTGTTGTAGTAGATGACATTAGATAAAACATTTATTCAGATCAGCCGATATAACATCAAGCTGTTCAACACTGAAACCAGAAATGTTGATGTAGCTAACTCTTATCCGGATAAAGCTTGAATGTTTTGTTCCACTGTTAGTAATGAAGATCGCTACTGTTGGCTCCTCAGCAGAAGGCACGAGCCAGTTTAACATAAACATGAGATGACAACAGCCGTAAAACAACCTTTAGCTGTACGTCAACTACACAAGAAACATCACATCTCTATACTGTTGCTGAATGACGCGGTTGTAATTACTTTTAGTGGACTTGGACAACACATACAACACGACACACCCACCTGCTGCTTTGGACGCCATTGCTGTTACAAAACTTTCGCGCGCATGTCGACTGTACCAAAACGTCGCTGAAGGGGTTTTCCGGAAGCCGGACGAAACCACTATCGGGGAATATTTCTATCTTCAGACTTAAGGTTTTCTTGCTGCTAGCCGACACCGATATATGTTTATATTTACATAAATACATTTAAAATACAAGTATGATTTTTACCGTAAATAATATACATGAACACCTTAATCAGTAGGCCTTCCTAGCTGCTATGTTTAAAACCCATTGGATAAAGAAATGATTGTTGAAGGTGCAGTAGGAAATTTTGGGGGGAAAATTTAACCTGAAGCATGATATCTTCAGTGACTGATTTATTATGCCTAAACAAACTATATAAACAAGCTGTCTTTGATTTCATGACTAAATAAACCGAATCATGCTGTGCATGCTGTTTGACTTTGGTTATATTTGGCGGACCCTGCCACCTTTCTAGCTTCAAACAATGTTCTGGAGAACTCATTTTCCTGGGAGAACAGCTTGTTTAATTCAGTTATGGAAAACATAGATACTTCTGAGTTAGTTTTATTACCTCATGAATAATGTAAATATTACAATTCTGAGTTTGAATTTCATACCTTCAGTGGAATTCACACAGAGCATAAATTTTTGTCAACTTTTCAGGCTGCTACAAAGCGTTTGTACCTTTTCTGAACCTTTGTGTGCTTTACCAGAGAATTTTCTTCTGACCGCCAATACCTTGAGCCAGGATGGATTTGGCAAGCCACCTGAGCCTCTTCTCTTTCATGGTAAGTCATCCCAGCTGCTGTTCTGGTTCAGGTTGTAAAAGAATGTGACAAAGATGTTTTAGAAAGCAGATTTTTTTTTTGTTTCCAGCAGTTGTAGGTTTAACACCATTTATTCGACAATCCTGTAAAACATTTTATGTATTGTAACAAATTTTAAACAATAGAAGAAACCACTTGATACACAGATGGTGTGTTTTGACCTCTGAAAGAATCATGGGAATCAGACCTTTTTTTGGTCTCCTATTTACGTCATCCCATTCAGATCTGAAACATAGGCCAATTGCGATCAATCGCCCCTTCTGGGTACTCCAGCTGAAGATCTGTATAATGTCCTCTGCAAACAGTGGGACAGATGAATGCAGGTCCCAGGGGTTGTGCTCCCTTTTTCTTTAATTTGTATGCATAATGCCTGAGCACAGACTTGGAAGGGACAGATGAAAGACGACATCCAAAACAAACAAGAAGAAAGCGTGAGAAAACACCCTGCAGAGCAACAGACGGATGTGTCTGAAGACGCCAAAGACAAGAGCAAATATGGCGTTACCGGAATAGAAGTACCAAATCCTCGGGTCTCTCGCAGTGGCAGTCACATTTTTGGCCACTCAAACAAATCATGAAAAGGACGTCACAAACTGCGTCTGTGCCAACAAATGCGAGCCATACAATCTCCCAGAGCGAGGCGGTGTGACTGACTCACAAGCGCTCATCTAATCACCGTTCGTTTGTTCTCTAATGAAAACACAAAGACACATCAAGTCTACTCTGTCTTTGCATCCCGGCCTGTCTTCGCAGTCTGTTGCAGAGTATTTTTAGCCGCGTGGGTAAACCCTCAGAGGAGCCGACAGACCAACAGACAGATGTCCTCAGTCCTCGCCCCGCTCTCCTCTTTTACCTCTAACTGACTCAAGACCGGATGTACAGAACTCCTCCACACTTCACAATCTGTATTCCTGTGATCACGTGCACACATTCATGTTCACACACTTATGAATGCACCGCAGATATTTCGGTGTGAACACACATCAACAACAACAACAGAAGGCGCTATGTTCATTCATATTTTCATTCATTTCTTTTTTTGTATGTTTGCTGTTCTCAGCTGCAGAATCTTGTCTCGGGTTTTTTTTGGGACTCTGCAGCTGGTTATTTTAGTCTCATGAGTTCAGTGGTGTCGAGCAAACAACTTCAACAAACTTAAGATATTGAATTCAATCGACAGTCGTTCAGCGACATGATTAGAGGTGCAACGGTGAGTCAGTTAATCATTAAGTCAGTTGAAAGAAACTGACTAGCCAGTCTGACAACAATTGTTTCAGTAATCTTTTGGTTCCAGCTTCTTAAATCTGAATATTTATATAGTATATAAATGCAGTCGCTGGGCTTTGGAAGATATAGCTTTTGGCTCTGGGAAATTGTCAAAGGGTGATTCACATTTTAAAAATAAATACATTGCAGACCAAATGATTAATCGTGAAAGTGATTAGCAGATTAATCAATAATGGAAATAGTCATTATTTGCAGACCAACACGTGTCTTTGCCAACAGGCCTTCACTTAAGGTTTGTTGTCCCTGTTCCCTGCAGGAGTCACTTTCGTACCAAACATAATACAAAAGGCTGCAGTAGAAGACACACAGGTTTCCATCATATCTCTTTTCTTTAAGCTACAAAACAGAAGAGTCGCTGTAGAGTTGTAGAACTCAATCCATACTAGTAGTGGGACAAAATATCGAAAGGGCAATAAATGTTCTACTTCCTCTTCAGATGGCTGCACTGGTGCCAAATATTGATATTTTTATTAAAACATGTCAGGCGCTCTAAACAGATTCCCGCAGACAATTTGACTCAGCAGTGTCACTAGTTCATGACCCTGTGTTGGTGTTCATCAAATAAGGAGGGATAAAGTAAACGGAAATGAAAGAACGTGGTGGTAAAGAAGTAACTGACAGTGGGATAATGGTGGAAAACCGAGGGACACGTCGTCATTTTTCACATTGAAAGTCTGGACCCGCTCCCGCTTTTCTTTGGATGTGTATTTTGAGCTGATATATAGTATTCTACATTCTTCCCTGCATATGAATGTAGCTCCAGCGTTCAGGGTTATAACAACCATTTCCAAAGTAAAACTATGATCTTTTTTTATTCTTCTCAAGTTTTTCGGCATTTTGTAAATATTTTGGAGGTTTCCCACCGCTGCCCTTTTGTTAGCACTTTATCCAGTGAC
The DNA here is from genome assembly GCF_900880675.1 of Sparus aurata. Taxonomy (NCBI): domain Eukaryota; kingdom Metazoa; phylum Chordata; class Actinopteri; order Spariformes; family Sparidae; genus Sparus; species Sparus aurata. The sequence goes on along the minus strand of NC_044204.1, from coordinate 26,053,776 downwards.
ACACACAAACAAGCAATGCGCTCATTATTGCTCAGCGGGTGAGCTGATACCAAAGTCTCACTGTTTCTGTGAGAATAATTAGTGTTTCCACTCAAAACGATGTATTCAGAAAGTCATAGGATCTCCTCATCTCTCTGTTTTGCCTCGCTCGTTTTCCTTCCTCTTCCACGGTGAGTTATTAGGAGCACAGGTTCACTGCCCCGGAGGTTCATGTTCCCACATGCTGAACAATAGGAGCCCATCAGTGCGACAGTGCTGCAAATGATGACCATCAATTATGGATGTCACGTTGACGGCAGCACAGCATTGTCATACCGTGGTTATCAACCTGTTCCCTTCTTTGTCTCTGTGTCCCCGGCCCTCTGACGTCAGGGTGCTCTAGGTTCATCTTCTGCAAATAAGACATGTGTGATGGTGAGCGTCAGCGAACACGGCAATGACACGCAGACAAACACGCCAACTCACATGAGCCAACAAACGGCTTTGGCCAAGAAGAGCATAACGTTGTGGGGGAGAGTGTGTGACAGGCAGAGAGAGAGAAAGAAGTGCTGGAGTGATCAGGGTGCAGACAAAGACTGAGTGACAGAAAGGCAGGCAAACATACAAAGGAGAGAAAGAAAGGCGAAGACAAGAAAAATACATGGAGAGTTTGGGGGGAATGAGTGGGTGCAGAGTGTGATAGGCGTCACATCATCAAAGTCTGACGACTTCAGAGAGATTCTCTCTGCTAATGGCCTGGTTTTTGTCCCTGCACCGGAAGAAGGGTAAATGTGTCCCATGACCACCCAGGCAGCTGCTTTCACGCCTACAGATCTGCCAGGAAAAAGCAACTTGGAAATATGGGAAGAGTAATCATGTTGGTCACGATTTAAGTTTTTTGATGTATATTTCCCGAGGCCTTTAACATTGGCAGGAAAAACCGAGAGGGGATGTCCGCGGTCATCCATGACTGCCATCTGGATGATGCTGTGAAATTAAAACCCAAGGTCTTTGAACATATTATATATTAAAGGTTGCTTCCAAAGCAGTTTTACAATTAAATTTCACCATAATGTTAGCAATATTTCTTTGTGGTCACTGATGGTAAGTAACTTGTCAATGCTTAAATAGTACAGCGAAGATATTTTGCTTGCTTCATAGCCCTCGTCATGTCTGTCTAAAGTCTTGTTAAAGACCATTGATGTTTTCAACGGAAGCGTTGATGTAATACCACTTAATTCAGGAAGCATCCAGTTAGTTTAGATTAGCATGAACACTGGAAAGCCTGGCTTCGTAAATGGGAACAAAATCTGTCTACCAGTAGGTGCTGGATCGCAGATTTTCCATTCTTTGTGTTAAGCTAAGCTAACTGGCCCCAGGAGGCAATCTGAGGGGTGTCGACAGTGATGTGCACAAGGGGGGGGCAGTCGCCCAAAGCGCGCTAAAGTGCCCTCCTGAGAGCCAAAAAAGTGTGCCAAAGTGCCCTCTTGGTTGGCAAAACACACTAAACTGCCGCCTTGGCTGGTTAAAACATGATAAACTGCCCTCTTGGGAGCCAAAACACGTGCTAAAGTGCCCTTTTGGGAGCCAAAACACACGCTTAAGTGCCCTCTTGGGAGCCAAAACGCGTGCTAAAGTGCCCTCTTGGGAGCCAAAATTAGGTAAATTAGTCTTGCCTATCCAGATCGATCTCTAAGAGCTGTGTCAGCTCTGGAGAAAGGTCTGACAGCACACACTATCATTCTGATATACGGGAAAAAACACGCGGTTTGGTTTATATTTCAATCACAGAGACTAGACCACCCAGTAACCAACCAGCAATCAAAGAACAACAACCACACTTGGATTAACGTACATTATAATCCAGCGTAACAAAGCTGTGGTGACACAAAATAGTGTTGTTGGTCTTTGGCTTACCCACGATTCCCTCAGTTGCTTCTTCTTCTATGATGGTATTTCCACATCTCCCACTTTGGGAGCACCAGAGAGCCTCCGTAAAAGTGCTCCAGACTGTATTTTGGGGTGTCAAATGAAATACCTGGGAATAGTAGCGACAGCATGTTGAACCTAAAAGCTAGCAAGCACTTTTAGTTCTGAATAACAAGCTGCATTCTCACAAAACATTGTGGTTTGTGATGAAGTTACATTGTTGTCGCCCGGTTTAAATTTAGTATTTCTTGCCTAATACCTCAGACAATTATTGGTTTACTGGAGATCTTTAAGCTGCAAACATTTGTGGTTGCAGCATCCAGCCTAACTGTGCCCAATGGTACCGTGTTCATATCTGCAGGAACATAAAAAAGACACATTTACAAAACAAAATGGAGCCATAAATGTAAGGTTCATTATGAGCCTTGTTCTTAATGATGGTGTTCAGATGTAGACCACCGCAGACACGCGGGAGATATCTCTTCTCCAAATCAGCACTCAGGGAAGTCTCATCAGGAAGAGCTCTCTGTGCAAAAGCCATAAATAGACTGTTGTAGAAAATAATAATCCCAATTATGAAGGGTGGTAACAATTCACTGATATGAATCGGTAATGGGTTTGAAAGATGCGTCTTCACCGATATGCAGACCTCTAGATAGTTCTTAATGTACTGTGAACCAGTTGATGGCCTGATTTTATGAAGTTATGAAAAAAGTTGAGATGGTGAAACCCCTGCGAGATGCGTCACAGTAACGTTGTCGTTGCCTGCCGGGTAAAATCAAAAGCACCATGTTAATATAAAATTAAAAGTTTGGAAGAGATTTGAATTTCATAAGGAGGACGTAACGTTGGACAAAAAGCAGGCTGTTTATAAGTTCTGTAGAACAGCGTTTAAGTACCGTGGTAGCACGCATCTTAGCATTTACGTGGTGAGATGGCATGGTGAAACCTGTGCAGACGACGAAGATGCTAGTAAAGAACACGCAAGACAACGACACGGAGATTAAACACTTTTTCCAGCCACAATGCGGCGTGGTCAAAGGTTATCACGACATCTATAACTATATCATCACGATCTGGGGGATAACAAACAGACAATCACAGGACAATAACCCAACCAAACTTCTATGACACTGATTCATAACATCATCACTGTCACATTTAAAACTCTTACTGTTTTACTGACAATAGAGATTCACCAAACTTTATATGTGTCACGGCAGCGTGTTATGTCAGTGCCGTGCATCCTCAGATTTAAATAGAAATCCTTTGTGGTCTGGAAAAAAAGTTCTGAAAGAAAGACGCTGTTTGTGCAATCATGGGTGTGGGTTGATGAGGATGATTTATCGCTTGTAAACTGTGAGGGGGGGGCTTACGTCAAAGAGAGGAGAACAATAAAGGAGAAGAAAGAGGAAGAAGAAAAGGTGAAAGAAAAGAAAGGGTGTGAGAGTGATGAATAATTTGTGAGCTGGAAGACAAAAGAATGATTAGAAGGCGACCCAACCAATCGCCTCTGAAGTTTCATAATCTGTACGTGTGCGTAAGTGTGCATTTGTAGATGCATGTACATGAGTGTATGCATCACCTTCATCACTATCATCATCATCGTCATCATCATCACTGTGAGAGTTAATCTGTTGAGGGGGTGTGCTGATTCCAGGACTCATCGTCACATTTTCATCCTGGCGTTTTCCCCATTCTGCCCCTTCCCTGAATCATCCTCCAGCATCACCAACCAACCAACCCCCTCCAGATTGAACCCACGCAGACACACACACACACACACACACACACACACACACACACACACACACACCACAACTCAACAGCTCATTCTCCCATCTCTCTGGCCCAATATAGCTGCCTTCTGCATGTGGCGAGAAAAAAAAAGAAGTGATTAGGGCGAGGAGTGAACACAGTCGAGAGCGGTGACCTTCAGCAGCACACTCCCACTGTCACATGGATTTCTCACACTTCACACACTTGTATACGCACACAGACACAACAAATATCACCTCCTCCCTTTTTTTTCGAGGTTTGACAGAAGCATCATTACGCGATTCTCCTGAAACTTTCCCCCCCAACTATATTTGCCAGAGCTTTCACTATGGAAGACTGATGATATGGCCTTTAATTCTCTTATTTAGTTTTGCTTTACTGTGAGTGTAAAACATCGGCTCTATTTATTTAAGGCTGGCTGAATGAATTGTTGCGGCAGTATCACCGCCTGCATGCCTCGATACTTAAACTCCATTTGCTAAATTCACTATGTTAATGTTTCTGCTATCTATTGTTATCTGTATTCTGTATGTTTGTGCTTTTGTGCCGTCTTCGTCATTCCTTCACAAGCAAAGACAACAGGGAATCAACAAGGAACATTTCTGTTTCATTGTTTATTTTTCTATAAAGCAAAAAACACAAGTTTTTCCATTGAAATCATCTGACATCATCACAGTATCTCATGATATATGCAGAAACTCACAGTCATGGTTCTGGTTATTAACAGATGAGGTTGACAAGGACCACATGGCCTCCATGAATAATGCAGATCACAGACAGGTTGGATTGGCATTGTGATGAACAGATTGCCAAGTTAATACCTGTCCCATTTCCCCCACCCAAAAACACAGCTTTATTATGTATGTGTGACATTTTCTGAAATTTTCAGAATTTTATGAAATCTCTTCTGAAAAAAAAGGAAAATAATATGCACAGATTCTCATGCATCTCTGAAAAACACACATTTTTGAAACAGTTTTGGGTCCTTGCATAAAAGACTAACACAAGAAGTACACACACGTGCAGTCGCGCTGATGGAGACAAATTGCAGGTCAAAGTGTAATGTAACAGGAGCCGGCAGGAAAGAGACCTGAGGATTCAAACTACACAAAGAGCTGTGTAAGATCCGGCCCAGGTGTTGTTTTTACCTTGTTCAGGATGAGTTTGGATTTCTACACTAACAGACAGATGGACAGGGGCCAGGAGTTTAAAAGAAAAACTGGCACATACAGGCAGGCACTCATTTGAAGAAGCTGGTCTTCTCAGCACTTTGGTCGGTAGTCTCACACTCACACAACAAAAACTAAATCACACACACCAAAAAAAGTCTAAATCTGGAGAACACAAAACACATTTCTTTGTGGTTTCTCTGAACTCTGATGTGTTTAATCTCATCGAATTTTAGGGAAACAACTGTTGTTGTTGTCTGAGCGAGGAAGAGACAAGAAAACATGAAAGCGAGTTTCCACATTTCTTCTCATCTTTTCTATCACCGAAGGGTGCTAAAGTGAACAGTAAAAATCCAGCGAATCTAAAATGCGGAGCAGTTTTGCGACGGGCGGTGTGAACTGTACAGTGATGATGAGTGGTATGTACAAGTGTGGGTGGTGGTTTGCTGGCATCCAGGTTCTGAATCTGAAGGAGGGAGGAGAGTCGCTCTTGGATGCAGATCTAATATCCTCTCATCCTTCTCTGCCTTTGGACGAATATCTGAAGCTCACTGTGCTCACATGTTCTTTTCATTTCTCCCTGTAGTTCAAGCTTCTCATTGTCTGTGTTCTCTCTCTAACTTCTGTGAGTGCCAAATAGCCTGCTGTTAATCACCACTTGTATTCTTGTGAAATAAATGAACTAGTGAGGAATAATGCTAGCGGTGATTGGATGGTGAGCACTATAGCACTCTATATTAATATAGAAAATAGCTGTCGACGAGTCACAACGCCTGCGTTGTTTACAGCTGCGATATCAAAAAAGACATCTCGAGACGCCACTGGCTGTCTGTGAGTTGTGTCTCTATCATTTCATCATGTTGTTGTAGGTTTCTGCCTCTGTACTTTTACTATCACGGTTCATGATACGATCCCTGCTTTTTTTAAAAGCCTGTACTAGTAAGCAGCAGCTACTTCAACACTGTAAACTTTCCTGCTCAAATGAGCTGATATCTGCTCTTCCAAACAGCTCCCTGCTGCCTCGCCTGTCTCCTGCATCAGTGTAGCACCCCCTGCAAGTCGAGGAGGTAACTGAAAGGAATCAAGATCCAGGGTTTTGTTAGAGTTGGAAAGAGCAGGAGGGGAAATCGGAGGAGAAAAAAAGGGTGTGGAGGAGAGAGGAGTTCAGCCAAAGAGGAAATGGAGGGAGAACAAGAGTACTGAGAGTGAGAGGAGGTGGAGGAGGGAGAAGGTGTTGGGTAAGGAGGAGGATGAGGGGAAGGCTGGGTTGTCGTAGCCTGGGGGGCACTCCATCTCAAAGCAGCGGATGGAGGAGTCTTCGTTGCCGTAGTTGGCCCAGTATTCTTCTTGGTCCAGTTTTGGGAGTGCCACCTCATGCTCTGAGAGTTCATACTTGGAGGAGAAGGTTTCAGAGGGGGCTTTTGGGAGGTACTGAGGTTTGATGGCGGAGAAAGGGAAGGCCTTCACCGTCTCTGTGCTCTTCTGGTACGAGGCCTTGGATGAAGACGCAGGCTTGTGCTTGGAGAACCACCAGCGGGTCTTGGTGCTGAAGGTGGTTGTGGTGCTTCCTGCAAGAGAGCCGGGGTCAGGCAGAGGGCAGAGGGCGAAGTCCAACTCCCGGAGAAAGCGGAGGTCCTGGCCGCGACGTTGGGATGGGGAGCTGCACATAAGGTCAGAGGAGGAGATGCGGGCCTCACGGAACCACTCCCAGAGAGGGCGGGCCTCGCAGCCGCAGGACCAGGGGTTACCATTCAGGCGGAGGAACTGGATGCCTTGGGCGTCTTTCATTGCCTGGCCGGGCAGCTCGGCCAGGGAGTTGTTGAACAGGTAGAGGATGGTCAGACGACCCAGGTCACGGAAAGCCCGGCGGTTGACCTGCCTGATGCGGTTGTCGTGGATAAGGAGTCGGTCCAGGTTGACCAGGCCTCTGAACACATTCTCAGAGAGGGCGCGGATGCGGTTTCCATGCAGGAAGAGGTGAGTGAGGTTGACCAGATCTGAGAACAGGTCATCCTGAAGAAAGTGGAGCTGATTCTCCTGGAGCAAAGTCAAAATATAAGAGGGATTTAGTGCTGTGTTAAGATCATCATTAGAATTCTAACTGCATGTTATCATTTTCAAATTCCCAGACGCTCCGTGAAACAACAACAACAACAACCTCCGAGTTAGCAGGCTACATTAAGCATAATGTATTGCATCATGCACTGTGATGTCACCCTTTGGTTTGTGGACTACTTGTTCTCAAGATCAAGTCGCCCCCTGCTGGGCAAGGCAGAATGCAGGTTTAAGGCACTTCTGCATTGGCTTCACTTTTCAGAACTGTACAACTCCCTACACTCTACACACAGCTATTTAAACATCTGCGGTGTTAGCAAATGCAGTGAGTTCTTCCAGTGCGAAATAATAGGCCAGCTGCATATCTAGGGCACCGACGAGCAAGTTATGTTTGTCCTTGTTATTAGTAAGAGTCATATCACATAATCTACATACGTCTTTTATCTTGGCTCGCCTCCTGTACAGCAAAACCAGTTCAACCCAAAACAATTTTTTAAGGGCGCCATCGCTGTCTCCTGCTCCTTTGCACCTCTGAGGACACTTGTGATTAGTCTAAAGAAAAAGAGGTAGTATGTAGGCCACATGGGGGAACGTCATATTTGAACTGCCTGAATGAGGGTTTTTTTCATTCCCCTAAAGGCGACGTTGGCAGGGATTTACTGTCTGATTAAATCAAAGGGCACTCCAACAGCTGAGGTCTGACTGAAGGCTGCCAACACTCTGACGACAAATCTGGCAAAAGACCCAGATGACGTCTTATGTGACGGCTAATTTTCACAGTTCACTGAAATAGAAATCAAATCAGATCAAATCCTGTCAACATGATTTCTCATCACTTATTTTTTTTATTTCTGATTATTAATAGAAGAGTTTTCGGATGGACGTTCTGAGGTAAACTCATAGAGCTTTTACCTCCTTACGTTTAGGTGAAATGTTGCACTGCCTGTGTTTTGATCTCTTTCAGTCTGTAGGCTGTTTTTTTGCTGTTGCTTAAAGAAGCGAGCATGTTGTGCTCTCCTTTTTTTCCTTCCACTGGTAAGATTGCCCTCTACTTTGAATAATGTTTGATTTTCTTTCACGTGACTTGCAGCTAGAACTGCTACAGAGAGCAAATGTGTGGGCACACGCTCCCTTTCGTGTATTGTACACTCATTTATATGCATGGAGGATTTGGCAGACGCTCACTTTGCTCACTCTGTCATTTTTTCACTGTAATCAATATGAGAGTCATCAGTTGAGCTTGATTAATAATGTGATTGTAACAGCTATTAAAATGATGTTATTATACTGTTTATCAGTGTTGATTATTCCTGCTGAGGTGTGTTGCCTTGGTTTTAGATCATCTGATCATTTTAAGATTTACTCTTTTTTATTCTTTGTTTGCATTTATATGACTGTGTGCAACTCACTGAACCTACTTAAATCAATCTTTCAACGTGTGTGTGTGGGTGTGCAGCAGTGGTTGTACTTTGGCAACTGTATGGTGATGATGATGTGCCCGTAAAGCATTTCTCCAAAGTGTGTATTCCTGCATGTATCACGTGTACATACTCTTGCGTGACTATCAAATATGTATCTCTGCATGTGGGTGTTTTTAGGCGAGTGTGTGCGTGCTGGATATACCTGCAGGTAGAGGAACTGCAGGCTGTACAGCTTGTGGAAGAGATCATGGGGGAGAGCGGCCAGCTTGCAGCGATGCATGTGCAGGCTCTGCAGCTTCTCCAAACCCCTGAAGGCTCCACCTTCCAGACGCTGCAGCGGGTTATCACCCAGATCGAGCTCCTCCAGCACCCTGAGGTTACTGAAGGCTCCAGCCTCGATCCACGTGATGTTGTTGCCGTACAGCCAAAGCACCTGCAGGGAATGAGGAGAAAATAACCGGATGAGAGAGGAGAAAGGACGGACTTTAAAGAATGTCTGCAAATATTGCTGGAGGACCATCTTTACCTGTGTTTCGAAGCCAAAAGAGTCTGCGCGAAGCTCTGTGATGCGGTTGTTCTGCAGGAAAACGCGTTGCGAGTCATATGGCACACCAGCCGGCACTATGGTGAGGTTCTGAGACTGGCAGCTGACCGTCATGGGCGTAGGGTAACACACACACAGCCTGGGGCATGCGCCCACCCCGCCTGGCTTCACCACCACCAGCCACAAAACCAGCCAAAGACACAGTCCACCTGGAAAGAGACAGAAGACGAGGTTAATTCTCAGGAGAAGAAAAGGAAGAAAAAAAGAAGGTCAGGTTAGCAGCAAAGAGAATGGCCCCTTGCATAGGTTTGTCCTCATTTGGAGAAGGTGCAAAACGATGTGCAGGAGACAGAGACAGACAAAGACAGAGAGGTTGATTTCAGCTTTTGGCACCATTCCTTCTTTGCTGCCTGTCTGTCATCCCTGCTGCTGCTGCTGTCAGTGATTCCTTTTAGCACTGCTGTGCTCTCACCCGTGACTTGTTGATGGGTCCCAGAACTTTGGGGCTTATCTATAATTCACCGGATTACATTACAGAAATCATTCACCCATTCATATCCCCCTGCTCACTTTACATAGGTCTCCATAGCTGTTGTGACAAGGTTACATAACTCAGGATTTTAGTGGTTTAGAACAGAAAACTCGCCAGAAACCTACCATAAAGACCTTTAAAAGACAAAAAACGTGACCAAAACGTGCCTCTTTGCATTAAATTAACCTGCTTTCCTAGTTCTCAGGCTAATAAAGGGATGTTTCCGTTGGTTTGACACACAGAGGGCACGCGTAAAACCAGCAACCAGATCCGGATCAGTTTCGGTTCTCATCAATCTTGCAACAGTGTCTTGGCACAGCTCGGATAACGGCGCACAAAAGTGGCCACCGCGGGGAAAAGTAGATGCGTGAAATAATAATGAACTTCCCATTCTTCTGCTGTGCGCAAGATTTTCCAGCGGCTCACCTCCTGACCTCTTAACAAGTTGGACTATTAGCCGCGCTGGACGCTGCGGGAGAACTGGAGCTTTTGAGTGGAATGAGACACCTTTCCAGAGTCTCTGTAAGTCTTATTTACCCCAAAGTCGCCATGAGATGAGGAATAAAGTTCAGAATCTTGCGTGCGTAAATCTTATCTGCATCTCTCCGTGCGTAAAGGAGATATGGAGAGATTGGATCAGGAGGTTTAAGTGATCAGAAGAGCCAAAAAATAACTAACTTTGACCATGATTTAAATTACTTTTTTTCAAAACATATACATTCATATTTACATGATCTTTTTGTTTTTTTTGCAGCCAAATCGTTGCGCAAAAATGCCCCAAAAAGCGCGCAGTCTGGCTCTGCCTATATGCAACATTACTCTTAAATGTACACATCTATAACAGACAAAGATTAGTGGAATTTAAATAGATGTTGAATAACGTGTGCATCTTGGTAAATATTGTTTAAAACCATATGCAAAATGACGGTGCGTAAAAGCAAAATGAAGGTGCGTAAAAGCAAAATTAGTTCCATAAATTCAGCTGCTTTCCACGAACATACAAGGCTGCTGGTACCCAAAACAACTTGGATATATAGGATTTCAAAGTTGAAAACAAGTCACTTAAATCACAGAAATGCATTTGCAAAATCAAGCATCAGTGCATACGAAGAGAGGTACTTACTTTTAAAGTTGTGGGCGCCGGAGCGCTTCGCGGACCAACGACTCTCCATGTCGAACCAAAGCCGAAAGCGAGTTAGCCTGCGCGGCGAGGAAGTGCCTGCTTGCTGCTATCTCTGCTGACGTTCAGCTCTGGTGACCGAGTCGCTGCTTCTGCAAGCAGTGACGGGATGGAGTCCCGGGAAGCTGTTTATACCCGCGGCCGGCTCGTCGCCCACAAACGTGGGCAGCGGAGGATCCTCACTACGTCAGCCCGGGAGGAGGAGGGAGAGTCACCGGAGGAAGCGACAAGAAAGGCAGTGGCAGGGCGGGCTCTCACTTCACCGTGGAGTTACCTTAGAAAGTGACGCGTCACTGCCTGTCAACACCGAGACTGTCACCAGGTTATATCTTATTATGATGAAGTAATTGAACTGTAGTCGTATAGTCTAAGAAAATGTGTGAATATCTTTCTGGATTAGTTTCTCACATTTTTCCAGCCTTTAAAGAGATGTACCTGATTTACTTCTAAGCAGATCTTTCCATCTTTAAAGACGCTGTGTGGGAGGAAGCCGGCTGATAATGAACAGTGGAGGTGGGATGGAGGTTATTGGTGATTACAGACTGAACAAACACTTTCTGGGGAAAATATATTTCCTGCCACGGCTCCTGGTTATGGAGAGCGCTTTGAGTTTGTGTGGCTCCACCGTGGCAGATGCGCCAACGAAGGGGGTTTGGAGGAGGACAGGATGGTGGGAAAAAAAACTCACTTGGCACTAAAGAGCCCAAAAATCATCTGCCTCATTCGAGTGTAGGCCTGTTTTGGAAAGACGCCGAGAGCCGCCCACAAGTCAGAACAACAGATGAACATGAAAGGGAAACCCAGCGGTGGAGCGAAATGATCTAACACAGCATATGGAGTCAGGAGGGGAGATGACACACCGCTGACAAATTTCACGAGGACAACACACACACACATACACACACACACACACACATTCTACATCCAGTTACAGATGTCACCAACAAACACTCCTTTTCCTTCTACAGAAGAAATTCAAGATGGTCAGGGTGGATGGATGGTGGTTTCGATGTCAACATTTCACATTTGAACTGAATATTGACATGTGGAGCAACATGTGAAAGGAAACAATGTCACATGTGAAATGTTTTTGAAAAGTTTAATTTAATCAAAAAAACGTCACTACACCGAATTACACGTGAATTCCATAGTTTCACATTCAATTAGCTGTTTTCACATTTAACCCAAATTTTTAAGGCCATCCAACATCCAACAGCCTCACCTGATGTGTTGCTAAAGCTATTAGTGAGCTAAGAACATTAGGGAAAGTGCTGTTGAAATCTCCCAATGCTAACATACTAGCCTGACAGTGTTTGTTGTTTGTGCTAATTTTGATAATGTCAGGCAGTTGGGTATGGTTAGCAATGATAACATTGTGCTGCACTCACAGTTCCCAGCCACTGAGCCTATCGTTCAGAAGCCTGCTAGCTCAGTAACACAAAGCACTCAGCCCCTCACCTTTAGAATGAGTAAGCGGCAGTGACAGACTGGCATTCAGAGGCTAACCGAGTAGCACAAAGCACTCAGCCCGTGAACCCAATTAAAGAGTCACTGTGGCAGCAACACTCTCCTTTAGCGGCTAATGTTAGCACAAAGCACTCAGCCCTGAACCCAATTAAAAAGGTACTTTGGCAGCAATACACTCCTATAGCAGCTAATGTTAGCACAAAGCACTCAGCCCCTGACCCCAATTAAAGAGTCACTGTGGCAGCAACACACTCCTTTAGCAGCTAATGTTAGCACAAAGCACTCTGCCCCTGAACCCAATTAAAGAGTCACTGTGGCAGCAACACACTTCTTTAGCAGCTAATGTTAGCACAAAGCACTCAGCCCATGAACCCAATTAAAGAGTCACTCTGGCAGCAACACACTCCTTTAGCAGCTCATGTTAGCACAAAGCACTCTATTGCTGAGCCAACTCTCAGGTGTTGCTCGGTAAATAAAGATACTGCTTGTAAAAAACTTTACATTTTGATGGCAGGAGACACCAAAATATATGCAAAGGGTCTTAATGTTTTTTTCTTTGGCAACTGACCGTGGTATACGCGGGATAATGCTCTTCAAGGTGTCCATAATCAGGGTTTAATGGACTTTGCTGCCTTCGGACAGTTCAGGTCTCCACGTAGTCCATTAATTCATGATAACAGACATCTCATCAGGTATTATCCCTTACATATATGAGTGGCTCTGGAGCAAGGTTTGGAGGATGTGGGATTTCTTTAGTTAGATACTTGTAGCATGTAGCTTGGTCTTGCTGGCTTCTACAATCTTACTGACCACGGCTTTGACATGAAAATAAAATGATCTCACAAGTGATGAGATTTTCAAACATATTGATTAAAATCTCATATAAGAAATTTACAGTTTCATGTGTAATTTGCAAACATTCATACATGATTGGCTTTTTTCACATGTGGATTTATAATTTCCACATGTGGAAAACATGATCTTTCTCTGCAGGGACGATGTTATAGTGGATGCTGTTGACTCAGTGAACCGACTCTGATGGACACTATGTGACTGAGTAAGTCACAGCTTCGTCCTAATTGTATGTTGGCTGCAGCTCAAGTGGTTTGCTGGAGAAGGTGCAGTGCAGCATGTAGGCAGGACGTGGGATGGGACACTGAGGTCTTCTGCATGTGAAACAAACAGCGTCGGGGTACGGGTGGGCCAGCTTTACTCACTAATGAGTCCTCCCTTCATGGCACAGGTCGGGGCCAGGTCCACCATGATGCACATCATCTGTTCCCAAGTGAACACACACTAACCAAAACCTGCTCCATGGAAGGTCATCTGCAGCTCCAAGCTGTGAGTGCACCACCGTGCATAAATTGGGTGCCTGGAATCACACTGTGTCTTGGCGGTTGTGTAGTGATTAAGGGAGGCAGCAATTAGGCATTAGTAATCTCTGTGGGGGCCTGTGGGAAAGAAAAGGTCACGTTTGTCCGTGTGTACAAAATATGCCTGGGCGAGGCAGTCAGTTCACCAAACAGACTCCAGGAGGCTGTGTGTGTGTGTGTGTAATGTATGTATTTAACATCTTACAGACACATACACATCTCCACTCCCAGAACGCCTCCCTTAACTTCTCTCACTAGCCCGCTGTGTCAAACTGAATCACGGGCACACTGGCATTTGAACTGGTGCAAACACAACATGTTCAAAGGATCTGTCTTGATCCTAAAAAAAAAAAATGTGTTGTGGAGTATGTTCATAACCCCCACTCACTCTCACTCAATCACACACACACACACACACACACACACACACACACACACACACAGGCACGCACACGGTCCTGCCCTCGAGTGTGGACCGAGTGTGTGTCTCTGCCCACTGGGTGAGCTACATCAGAGCTGACAGCCGCGTTAAGTGGTTTTTCACACAATGATCTCCGTCTCAAATTGACTCTAAAAGTTTCCTCAGCCATCAAATACACATACACGACAAAATAGCAATAACACACAGGTGGGATACATTTAATAGACTACTTTAAAAACCTCACCTCTTGTGGCCTTCCACTGCCATACTGAAAAACCCTCCCTCTTCTACGGGGTTTAAACGGGAGCATGTGCATGTAGGAAGATGTTGCTCTATGCTATACGTCTGTAGTCGTCTTAGTGCTTTTTCATCTTACACTTGGTTTAAATACATGTACACATAATAGTAGAATGATCAGCTTTGTTTCCGATTTATGATTTAAATCCCTCATCCAGCAATGTGGTCAGAGCTTGACTGTTTGCTTTCATAAGACGGTGAATCGGTCTTTAATTTTGAACCATGTGTGAAAACGGGGGAAATAGTGTTGATTGTTGTTGGAAAGCTGCCTGTCTTCTTGGTGGATGGTGTTACAATCTGGGATGTTGAGGAGTTAAAAGGCCTAGTTTTAGTGTGCAAGCAATCAAAACATTTTTCATAGATCATCAGTTAATGCATGTTAAGTCCCAGTTATTGAATTGATTCATATGCGACAAAATGTGTTTGCTTAGTGTCTTTGAACTGACTGCACCTGTTGTCATAGAAATGTGAAGATCTGTTTTTAAATCAAACTGACTGTCAGACTTCTCTGTTCCTGGAATCCAGCTACTGCAAAAGAAAAAATCCTCCACTGATGTTTTGTGAAGCGTAAACCCAACACATACTGTAAACTCAGAGTGACTTTTATTGTTTGTTGATGGTGAGCAACAGAAATTCATGATACATCCTCCATTGATTCATGATTTAAATCACTGTGAGTCACGCATTAGTTCATCATCACTTAAGTATATGATTTTTTACCATTATCATAAAGTGTTACCTTAACGTTTCTTTGTTTTTTCTCCTCAGAGAACTCGAGCAGGCTCACGAATCACACCTGATCAAGAGTATTTCATGTGAAGCAGAGCATGTTTTATTCTACCTGAAATGTGCCTGCTGGGCAAACGTGTGGTCGTCAGGACAGAGAATCTTCCCGCGCTGGCTCGTTTGTTAAATGCCAAAGCTTTTCCACATTCTTCAAATCCGAGCTATCAAAATACAGCGTGAGATTGAAATGTGTAGAAGTGTATGAATCAGACGAGATGTGGGTGTTGTTTGGGACAGTAAAGGTCTGTCGAGACTTTGTTAACGAGATAATGATTCATTTGATATTTAGTTGCTCTGTCAGAAGAAAAGCCTCACTGTACAAAGTTCAGATCTGCAAGCAATTTGAATAAACGCCCGTTCAGGTTCCTCATGGCCTGGATATTCGAGATAAATGTGATGAGGGTGTTAGAATTCATTAATTCTTGTCTGTTGGCTTAATTTTCTGTGAAGTTGAGTTTGTCCAGAATAAGAATCACACTTGGTTTTTACTAACGCGGCCTAGATTCTGGGTGTGTGACATGTTGGTCGCGTTAGGGTACAAAGGAGTAGGAAACTTGACTTTTTGATAACCAAAAATACGTGGACACCAAAACATTACATCCATACGAGACTGTTAAACATCTCATTCAAGATAGTTTTGTCTACAAATCACACATTTGCTTTGGAGGCTCACACTCTCACAGCAATTTGATTTGAGCAAGGAAAAACTGCACAAATAAAGATTACTTGAGGGGTAAAGGAGGAAGAATAGTTATTGATATGAGGGGCGATGCCGTCTCCCTTGTTAACAAAATGACTGAACCTGCCCTCCATCCTCTCCATCCCCCTGTAGCAGAGAGAGTTCAGGGGTGAAGGGGTTGTTCAGTGAGAGTGTTTTAGTTTAGTTTAAGGTTTGTTCAAGGTAGAATCCATGGCCCTGACTTCAGCTCTGACGTATCCGTTACCTAACTGTGCTGTGTGCTGAAAAATTGACACTGACAAATCCGTGGCGCTGTCTGTGGTGCTGAAGTAACAGATGCAACTGTAACTATGTCTTTTTTCTCCATATACTGGAAACTGATGACATTTGCAGATCTTTGCTCAAGTAAAAGTAGCAACGCCACATTGTAATAGTTAATAACAAAGAAGTATCACAAGCTAAATTATCATAAATTATACTATTGAAGTAGTATTAGTGATGCTTTCATGCAGGTATAAGTAGCATTTACTATTGCTGTTGTCCTGTTTAATTTATGGTATGACAAATAAAGTACTTTCACTGTGTGCACCAAAAACTATGATATTCGCCTCTGAAATGTAGAATGATAAACAGGTAAAGTACATAAAGTATAAATAGATACAACTGGATCACAAATAAAGTACAAATACCTCAAACTTGTACCAAAGAAAGAACAGCGCCACACCAAAAGTACACAGAAGTATGTTATGGGTGAGTTTTAAAACCACCTGATGGGAAAACAAGCACATTAGGGATGATAAACTGAGGCCATACAGTTCATCTGTCGTTATTCCCATCGAAGAGGACAGACGAGCATGAGTCGGCATCTGTTGAGTCAAGTCCATGTGTCATAAAGACATCCTCAGTCCCTCAGATTCAGTCTGATTTAAAAAAAAACGTAAAGCATCACAAAACAAATTGCCTCATTAACAGACTGCCTTATTTTTATCCTTCACTCCTCCCGCCTGCACTCCTATTTCTGTCATTTATGCAAGCCTGAATTAAAACGCAGAAACTGAGGTTGTGATCATCGATGACGCAGTTGCGAAGGGAAGAACCTGTCACCGTGCACATGTTCCCTGCATGCACACACACACACACACACACACACTTACAGACACACACACACACACTGTATTGAGTTTATCTGGTCTCTCGGCGTCGTCACGCAGCAGGTGTACAGAGAGCTGGAGAAAGGCTGTTGTGGGGGAGTGTCTCTGTTATTTCAGGTTTAAACCCTGCCAGATCTTTTCCCCCCCAGATGAATCTGCCCCGTGTGAAACGTCTCCACCTCCGTCTCTCTTGAACAACATGGCAACACACTCCCAGACTGATAAGAATCTCTGATGACTGGAGACACCAGACTGTCCTCTGATCCTCAAGGTTTGGAGTTAATTTAAGAGTTTTCCATTGATTTAGCAGGACAGCCCTTTTATTGGACTCACAGTGGACAGGCAAAATACTTACATAGAACAAAAACGCTGCAGCAGAACCAGAAACATAGTTTTTCTTATTCCGTGCACTCTTCTTCCTTGTCAACACCTGGCGCCTACATTACCCACAATGCAGCTTGACCTGGGATGGTTGTTTCTGAGATTCGGGTGTGTTACAACCCTACAAGGCAGCTGGAATTCACACACACAGTAGTTCATGCCAATCAGCATCCTGATAGGAACAAATGGGAAGCAACAAGTGTGATTTAGGCGCGATGACCAGCGAGAGAAGCAATTTATTATTATAATTATTTAAATTTATCTCCATGCCCAAGCTGATATGACTCTCATGACATGACCAGGGTCGTTTTCCCAGACTCAAAAGCTCCTTGAAAGCCACAGAAGACATTACACAACAGAATTCAAAGGCTGACTCCGAATGATGAGTAAACTACTTCTCGATGTCAAGAGTGCCCCTTTAATCTGTCGTCATTAGTGATGAAAGACTTCTGAATACTCTTGAGAGTATCTTGTTACGTCTGCAACACACTCCAGAGTGTCAAGTGTTTGCCACTTAATTTCTGATCCTCCTGACAGTAAACAAATATGTTTATTGGACAGATAAAAGTTAGGAGTCAGAGTAATTCTTGAACCTGGTGAATAGTGACTTACAGACCCGATCCTGATCTGCTGCTCCAGATGCAATAGGCATTTTAACAACGCATTTTTTATTTTGATGATAAGACCTTGTGCAGCTGATATTGAATTAAATACAACAGTCAGTAAACACTCAGTAAACAGGAGGAATTCAAGGTTCAGTCTTTATAAGTTTAATTTTAGTATATTCAGTATTTAAGATACATTTCCCGCAGTTGTTTCATTTATGGTCCTTTTTTACATATATCTTCTTTACAGGTAACACTGAAATTTTTCTCCACCACCTGTAAGTGGCAGTTGCGAGCAGGTAGATATTCTTTCTCACAATACTTGAAAACTGAAACATTCATTTTGGCAAAAGTAAATATCAAAAATTCCCTTTAAACTTCATATCAAAAAGGCATATTTAAGTTGATCCAGCACAGTGAAGAGCTTGCATTTACATATACACATATATATATAGTAAGAGTTCAACAATGGAAAGTACAGCCTGGAACATAAACAAACAAACAAACAAAAAGTACAGATTTCCCTTTATAAATCTTTACATATCATTACTCACGGCACATGGTCATTAAAAATCCTTCATGACACCAAGTTGTTCTTCATTGAACACCTGAGACTCCACAAAACATAAAAGGAGATCACTTTTCTGTCAGGTTTGGCACTACAGTGAAATCAGCAGCTAACAGCTGAACTAAGAGGCCAGCAGGTGGCCAGGCTGTTTCCTGCTCCATTTAATGCATCTGTATGACCTCTTATGTGGAAGGAGCCAGTGCAGAGACACTTGTGTCATGTTAGGGAGCAAACATGACCTTTGTTCCCTCATGCAGGCGCTACATGCAACATTGTTGGTCCTATAGAAAAAAATATGGACATAGAGGAATACCAAAGTGCAAAGTGCGTTATCGTTTGGCACTCTGAAACCACCATGAATGTGGTGTGATAGGACAGAACATAAATGGCGAGAAAACATAAGCTTGCATAAAACAAGTCACATACAACGCGTCACAGTAATTGTGAAGTAGAATTAGAGTCGTCAGCACCAGGCCTCTTAACTGTAAACAAAAGAGAAGAAGCTAACAGAGGCTAGAGCTGCGATTCTAAAGGATGCAGTCGAGAGCAGCCCAGCTCACTTCACTACAGGCTGAAATTCATTTACAAGCGCTCGATGTTGCATTCCAAGTGGAACAAACAAAGAGGTAACAGTGTCGCTGGTGGTGTTAAGGACATGTTAAGTGCGAGGCGTTGCTCTCATCTCGAAGACTCATTTCGCTGGGAGGCGAGACGTCGACAGTGCAGGTACACGGCGAGGGGGTGGATGAAGGCGAGCAGGCTGAGCAACGTCAGACCGACGTTCACCTGCAGCCACACAAGGAGAGAGCGGGGAGAGTTCAGAGATGAAGGTACCAGGAGGAGGAGGAGGAGGGGGAGGGGGAGGAGCAGAGTAAGTGCAGTAATTTGGATTTAAAGTCGTACCATCAGACCGTACTCACATATAAAGGGTCTCCATCCAGAGCTTTCACCAGGGCGAAGCAGGGATACTGCAGCAGAGAGAACACTGCCGACAGAGCCATGATCATACCGTACAGCTTCCCAAAGTGGCATGACGGGAAACTGCACACACAGACACCGACAGATGACAATTCAGTCAAGTAAAAATGAACAAACTCAACAGTTTAGTCCACAGAGAGGTGTGTGCATGTGCATGTGCATGTGCATGCGCATGCGGTTGATACTCACGCCACGCTGATGAAAGCCGCGTTGCCGCCGTAGAGGAAGGAGCGGTTGATCACCTGCAGGATGAAGGTGAGGTACTGAAGCGGCAGGAATGGGGTGGAGGCACAAACCGAGAACAACACACACTGCAGCGCCGTCAGGAAGAGAGACAGCACCGTGGCCCGCAGGTCCGACTCCTCTTCACTCTCCCCTGCAAAGGAAAACAGCATTGGCTCCGTAGGCTTTTATTCCAACTGAACTCTGGACTCTCTTCTACCGGAGAGATGGAACAAGTCCGCCTGACATTTAACACACTGACAGTAGATGTGCCAGGGGTGCGGCCCGTTGGGTTAACCACCATTACTAGCCTTTTATTAGCGTCGGTATGTTACCTGCAGCACGAGGTTTGCCCTTGTGTCTGTCCATGATGAGGCCGTTCCAGGGAGCACAGAGCACGCCACACATCTGCGTTATGGCGAAGGCATTGATGTACTGGCTCACTGTGGGAAACGCACAAACAGGGAGAGGATGGTCGGAGAAACATGAGAAAACACATTTGCTAAAACTAGGAAACCTCCACAGATGCCAAGACCATGCAGAGCGCTTTGTGTGGTTACCCAGCGAAGGCTCTCCTGCTGTCAGCCGCTGCAGCATGGGGTTGAGGGTGCCGATGAAGAGGTAATGTCTGAGCTGCATCACCGACAGCCAGAGCAGGTGCCACAGAAAGAACCGGGACAGAACACACTCACGGAAACTCTTCTCTGAGGGGGACGAGGGGAGACCACAGAAAGAAAGACAGTGAAGTCATTGTTGAGAATTAGGATCCTGGTGTATCTTTCTATGTTTTAATCCACACCACACACACACACACACACACACACACACCTTGTGTCACAGGGACGTCCTTCTTGAGCAGTGTTTCCTCTGTCGTCACTTTCGCGTCACCATTCGCTGTCGGCTGCTCTGAGCTCGGAGTGTTTGACTGACCGCACGTTATCCTGACAAAGGTCAAAGGTCAGAGGGTCAGCTACAGACTGAGGAGTTCATTGTGTACATTGTGGGAATTCTTTGATAGTTAATTAGATTATAGATTAGGTTTTAGGTTTTAAGCTTAGCTTTGATCACATACAGGATCACAACAGGACGTGGAGAATATTAAGACGTTGATAAGAACAAACTTTTTAGTATTCTTAACAGAATGTCTTCATCATCAACAGTGTTGCTGAAGAGTTCTAAAGATCTTTAAAGGGAGCAGATTCCTTTTAACTGGTTTGTGACTCTGACTTTATGTCCAGTCACACCCAAACCCAGTTTTTCCTGCTGTAAGAGGACACTGATGTGTTTACAGAACACAAGCAAAAAGCCCCCCAGCTAAGCTGAGTCAGCTACTGCAGGAAAAAAGGACATTTATAAATCAAACTTTT
Source organism: Sparus aurata (assembly GCF_900880675.1). Lineage (NCBI taxonomy): Eukaryota > Metazoa > Chordata > Actinopteri > Spariformes > Sparidae > Sparus > Sparus aurata. The sequence continues at coordinate 26,032,893 of NC_044204.1, read as the reverse complement.
TACTACTATATATTCATAACCAATAATCAAATAATCTTTTATTCGAATTTAGAAAGGCCTGGTTAGATTTCTTTTTCTTTTCTTTTCTTTTTTTTTAAAAGCTGAAAATAAATGAGCCTTGTTTACACTTGATGTGTCCCTGAAGCACACAGGTGTTGACGTGTGTGTTGGTGTTTTGGGGATGCATACCCGTATGTGTAGTGATCAGGCAGCGGGTAGGGGATGGAGTCTCTCGGCAGCAGGAAGAAAGTCCTGAACAGGTGGATGGCGGCGCAGGAGGACAGGAAGAGGAAGGAGGCGCGGAGAGAGACACCAGCCTCGTGTAACAACTGCAGGAGAAGATGAGACAGGGTGGAGATTATTATCATAAATATATCCAGTAGATTGAATTCATGAGAGCAGCAGGCGGACGTTTCTCACCTTGATGACAAGGAAAAGTGCTGAGGAAGAGTCGAAGGCCCCGTTGTAGAGGGTGATGATGGTGGAGCGGCGGGAGCCGAACAGGTTTCCTACCTTTAGGAGAGATATGATTAAACATAAACATATGAATGTTGCTTTAAAAGGGCATTGTGTAGTTTTGTAAATGTTTATACTTTAGACTCAGAATGATTTATTTTTCCATAACTGAATAAACGAGCCATCCTCAGAGGAAAATAAGGCCCCAGAACACTGTTTGAAGCTAGAAAGGAGGCAGAGTCCGCCACATATAAACACAGTAAAACAGTATGAAATGATGTTGTCCTTTAAAGTCTGTTTGTTTACTTAGTTTGTTCAGTCATGGAAACAAAGACGAGTAACAGTCAGGGTCAGATATTCTAGATCGTGTCTTTTCCACCAAACTTTACAGTGATCCTCCGGTGACAGAGCACACATGCAGGGATCCACAAAAAGCTCAGAAGAGATACATCACCAGACTTCAAACGATGTAAAAAAGAGACCCAGAGAACATAAACCTGGAGTCAAACTCTCATTTTCATTAAATTTTTACCTTAAAGAAATTTGACTTTTGATTTGATTAAACCAAAGTGTTCTCTTGGTGCTTGGTACAAACAAACGCGGATACTGACGTGTTAGACGACTTCACTGTTTTCTCACTTTACCAAAGTCAGAAACTAATAAACGTTTGAGGACAGACATTTTTTAAAAAAAAATGCAGTGTTGTCTGAAGTTATGTCAAACAGCAATATTAGTCTGTCTCGACTAAATTGTTGTGTGTCTATGGGATTAAATAACATCATCTTAATCACAGAAATCGAGCGGAACTGAGCGACTAAACTAAAGGACTTAGTTCTGAAGTTTTGTCTGCAGCGACGCCCACAGCATTAGACTTTGAAAACCCCCTGGATTAAATGTTCATCTTATTTGGGTCCCGCTTCTCCTGTTTTGTTAACTGGAGAAAATAACTGACAGATTGATCTAAAACGGCAGTTATCTTTTCAAATCTGAATACCGACTGTTACCTGCATGTTGGTGATGAGAAACAAGAGGCCGCCGACTGCCAGCAGGGAGAGAGCTGGGAAGAGCATGTTGGACAAAGCTGATGGTGGAAAAGGCAAAAGAAAGAGGGAAATGAGCATCTGCGGCTGCAACGTGAGTGATAATTTAGACAATAAGTGTTTGTGAGAAAACAAAACTATGGAGAACATGTTTCTCACCTGGAACTGCGAAGGCCACCATCAGAGTACCCATAGTGTAGAGAAATCTGGGGGGTGGGGGAGAAATGTATTTTGTCAGTTTATTGGCATTTTTAGAAAACAAATACTTTGAGTTTGGGAATAAAGAAATGTGACATTTGATCCGAAGTTATCCCAGTTAACACATTCGTCTGCTGCTGTTTGGAAAACTCTTGGCCGACTTTAATTTCCTTTACGCGTCCCGTCCTGAGAAAAGTTCCTTCCTCATCTCCACTAGTCCAACTATTTTTTTGCATTCCTTAGCCCTCTTATTTTCCCTCCACCCTCTTTTAGTGGAAACACATGGATGGCCTTAGTACCAGTTTGTTATTGTGGATTTAGATATAGCTGGGGCAATAAACCCGGCAGGTATGTGTGCGTGGTGTTGTGATATATGATTTTAACTCTGAGGTGGTCGGGAGGACTTCTTATTCCCACAGTCTGACCAGCTGTAAACATAAAACACATTTCACATTCCTCCATCCTCTGGTGATTAATAGACCTCCTGACCTTTTATTCTATTTCTTCGTAACTCTCTCTGTTTTCCTGGTTCCAGTTTGAGCTCTGTAAGAGTTGCCCTTTACTGCTTTGCTTTCTTTATTACTCCCTTTTTCTCATTAAACATTTTCTCTACGTTCTGCATTGCTAAGCGTCCACAAGGCTCGGCTGTGTATGCTGCACGCCCATTCACGTGTCTGCTGCTGAATGGAGACCTCAGCAACTTTACAAAACATCCGTCAAGGAAGCTTTTTTTCCTCTGTGTCTTCCTGTGGTGAATCCTCCCTTCTCCCTTTCCTACATGTCCTTTTTTCGACAGATTATTTACCCACATGCAGACGAGCAACACAGTTTCCTCGCTTCTCCTCGTCTCCGTGTGAAGAAACAGCTGTTATCGTAAGCAAACATTTAGGAATGCCTCAGTGGGAAATACCAGAGGCCGGCTCAAAAATACCGCAAATTACCCCTTTGCAGAGTAGTGTTAGCGTAGCCACCAGAGATGAAGAGGACAGGAGGAAGAAAGCTCTGATGCAAAAATGACCTAGTAAACAACATTTTTTTGCTTCTTACTTTTGTGTTTTAATCTTCTGGATGCTCAAGTTACTTTTGTGGTAACACTTCAGTGTGTGGCATCACATTAATCAATGTTGTAAAAATGACTCAAAAGTCATACTTGAGTAAAAGTCTGAAAGTATCTGACATTTAATATACTTAAGCATCAAAAGTAATTTGGTGCAATAACTGTGGCCTACTTAAACATCCAAAGTGTATCTAAATATATATTTCTCATTATTAGAATCAGTGTTATTTCCTTTTTTAAATGAACTGCTCTGATGCAGCATGCAATCTGAAAAGTAACTAGTTCAACTGAGGGTAACTAATTAGCAAGTGTGTGCAGTGGAGTAAAATGTATCGGACGAAGAAGAAGAACACGTAAATACTCAAAACAGCACCTCAAAATTGCACTCAAGTACAGTGCTTGGGTAAATATTTGGTCACAATCTGTCACTGGGTTTAAATAGACATCATTTATACATTTCTGTAAGATATATATAAGTGTATATAAGTACATGAGTATACTGTATATGTCACTGGGTCTGAGTAAATATGTGCTCAGGCTTAATAGGTTTACAGCTCTTGCTGTATCTTCAATTATTTTAGATTGAGCTATTTTAGTCTTTTTAGAGCTTCTTTTCTTTAATCAAAATCAATGGGGTTTTTTTTTTGTTAAATGCCTCATATAAGGTCTGCTGTTAACACAAACCGGAGAGATTTTCATGTTTTGTTCTGACGTAGCGCCAGTATATACCCAGTGTTTGAGTGTCTAAATGAGACACGTTTTTGTCGGGGACATTTGAAGTGAGAGACTCATCTACTCACCAGTCTGTCTTTACAGACCGTCTTTAGTTGCAAACTATTCTAACTCTAACTTTGTGACTCGGTGACGTTGAAATCATGTGATGTGGTACTTTTTATTTTATCTCTGGTGATTTCATTTACACTTCAAAAATCACAAAAGTGGTGTTCAAATGTGAAGGTTGTCAAACGTGCAGGTATCATAAACTTGTGTTTGCGACAGAGCTTATTTTTTAGAAACAATCCAAAATCCAATTGAACAGATCACACAGGCTCTTTTGTCCAGGGCGATGCTAACTTCCTTTAAAAGATACGTCATCCCTTCGCCACTTTATTGTAGAGATTGTGAAATTTTCCATGATGTAGAATAAGAATTTAGAATCTGCTGCACTTGCTGTTCAATGCACACTAATGAACAACCTCTTGATTTTGTTCTTTACTTGTCAACTGTTAGTAACTACTAACAAATTTGTCTGTAAGTTTGTCTGTAAGTTTGTCTGTAGAGGATTTTTAGGCCAGCGCCTTAAAAAACTTTGTTTGGTAAAAAATCACATCTGTTGGATCCATTAATGATTTCCTTTATAATAACTAATTAAGGGTGTTGTTTTTCTTGGACTCACATTCCAAAGAGTCGAGCCACCGTGGTACCAAACCGGTCAAATAGGAAACCATTAGGGAGGGACGAGAAATTGTTCATAAAGGAGGCGATGGTGAAAACAAGCGAAAACTGTTCATCCTGTCCGCTGCAATCTGTAGACACATAAAACGCAGAGACAAAGAGCGACACAAAGGTGGAGAAGAACCTGGTTAAACAGGGAGTCAGGACAAAAAGATCTTCATTCCTCAAATACTGTGAGTTGATTTTAGGAAAGTGCTTGAAAAAAAAACAATGTTTTGCAGCATTAAAGCATCCAGACGCTCAGAGGTAGTAGGGGTGAGGATATCAAACTGACCTAGGACCTGCGTTGTGTTGACTCCAGTGGTGTTGACGCACAGAGAGCTGAAGTAGCCCTCCGTCTTCAGGACAAAAACAAGGGAGGCCCATCCGAACACGGCTCCAGCAAAACACAGACACTCCACCAGACCCGTGGCAAAGGTGAGGCAGTGACGCATCCTCAAAGTGTTCCCCGGCATGGTCGCACGGACTCGCTCACACACGCACGCACGCAGGAAGACGATTCGCAAACACTGTATGTTCACCTGCACGGACGCACACATAAAAACAAGACATTGAGGAGATTAAGTGTTGACACGAACCCACTCTGCACCTTTAAATCAATGGCATGCTTGTTTTCATATAAAGGAAAGAGAGAAGCTGACCGCAGCAGCACTTAAATGGAACAAGTTGCACAAGCCAAACATTAGTCACCACTGGAAACTTTTAGGAACAACATGCTCTGTCCAAATCATTGAGTCAGTCCTGCTTTTGAATAAATTCAGATAAAAGGAAAAAGTTTCTTTAGCGGAGATACTTGAACGCCCAAAACCTCAAATCTTAACAGCAGAAGGAATCAATTACATCATGCTGTCATCTTTTGTGCAGCCACCAAGATGTGAAATCCAGAAACTCAATGCAGAGTTGTTAGTTCACACTCTCCAGCTCTCTTGTACTCACTGTTCAGAGTCCGAGCGTTTCTCCACAGATGTGCTCACAAACCAAACCTCTCTGCTCTTACCCCACTTTCTTTCTTTCTTTATATATGCAAGCTCTTCCTTCCTGTTCCTCACCAGTTTCCTCTCCTCCCTCCCTGCTGTTTGTCTCTTTCTCAATCAGTCTCCATGAGCTGCTGCAAAGAACATCCCTCTGCTCAAATAGTAAACACTCCCACATTCCAGGGCAAGCCAGACAGCCGCACTGCTGAAGACATACTCCAGATGTGGAAACTGGCTCTCTGGGTCATATCTGGGTCCATATGGACAAAACATCCATAATAGACCTTATCACTTCTTGTAAGAAGGGATTATTATGCCACAGGCTTGTTCTTTATCTCCTAGGAATTCGTAGTAGCACCTCCTGGTTGTGTCAGAAGCATCAATAGTAAGGTTACCTCAGGCAAAGATTCAACAAACCTGATATTTAAAAACAACTACGTGTGCAGAGGTTTCTTCATTTTTCACAAGAATCTAGTGTAAAAACTTCACACTACTGCTTGCAAAAGAGCATTTTACACATATTAACCCAGTGTGTTCACAGTGCACTGCCACAAACCAACAGAAACACCAAATATTATATTAAATGAAATCTTTATGAAAGGAACACATTGTTTTCTGGAAAAGTCTGTTGTTTTCCTAGAGCTAAATGACAGTTGATTTCTATTTTTGAAAGAAAAGTTTCTTTTACAAACAAGGAGTGTGAAGTTTGAATGACACTGGTGTTTGCAGTAACAGGAAGGCCTAATGAACGACAGGGACAAGTTGCATTATAGGACGCGTATGAACTGGGCTTTTTTTTTAAGCGTGAGTGATTCTGAGGACTAAAAGTCTGCAAATCTTTTGGTTTCTGCTGCCCTGATTTTAACCACAAATTTTTTTTTTTATCTGTCTCTCTTGGGTCCCCAAAACTACATTGTGTGAGTGCAACACAGTGTTGATGCCGTTAATAAACTACATCATACGATTCTAACTAGCTTGAATCATGCAACACGAATACAGAAATAAAAAAAACATTTTAACAACATTTTATATACTCCAGTCTACAGGAGGTTTTAAGTCACTTCAGTGGGAGCGAAACTTTACAGGTTATAACTGGGCAAGAGATTTAAATCTTTTAAAATTATCCCTCAGAAAATATGGATTTCAAGCATTATTTTACAGCAATATCCCTGTAAAAACAACTTGATTAAAACTGCAGAGTTTACAAAAAAGAAGGTTTTTGAACTCACGTTAGCAGTAGCATCTCTGGCGCGCCGCCGTCATGGCAGACAAAAAGTGTCGTTCCTTGAGTGCGACCTAACAGGCAGGCATTACTCTCCTGCCTTTTAGGTTGCACTCAGGGATCGACACTTTTTGTCTGCCATGACGGCGGCGCCGGAGGTGCTACTGCTAATGTGAGTTGTTCAAAAACCTTCTTTTTAGTAAACTCTTTGTACACAAACAATGTTCTCAATGCTTGTGTTCATGTGTAGAGACCCTGGTGATACTACGAGCAAAGTTTCATGTTGTGTTGAGCCTTCTTAGTGTTTTAAAAATAGTGATTTTGATGCTAGCGTGGCAGTGCCCCCGCACTCCATTTAAAATTAGCTTGCCCGAAAACGAAACTACGGTAAATCTTAAAAGTGCCTCTTTCGTCGTAATTATGGTTTTACACCAAGGTTTGACTCATATTCAATCGAAAATAAAGCCTTGGTTGCTTTTTGGCGAGACTTTCACTTTAAAGCTCCTGTTAGCAAGACTCAGAGACTCAAAATTAACTATCTCACTAACAAGAGCTTTAATACCGGGGGACTGTAGTCACAGAACAAACAAACATTAAAACAAGTGGAGTGTATACCTCCAACAAGCCCCTTCAATTCTATCAAGCCTGATCCAATAGGAAACTTGGTTCGTTTGAAACTACCCATAACTGCTTAACCATAATTTAAGATCATCGGATCTTGTACTCACTACAACAAGCCACCTAAATACGCCTGATCTCACAATGTTAAAAAAACTGAGAAAGAATTCCATCCCTTTATATGGATATGGACCAAAGTAAATGTGGTCTATTCTGCAGTGAGTGGCCATTCTTCCATTCAAGTTTCGAGGAAATCTGTTGATAAGTTTGTGTGTGTCAGCCGAGTTAGGAAAGTACAGTCCATTGTAAAGGTAAGGTCCGGGGGTTATCATGGTGTGTCATTACCGAGTGACTCACAAAAGAGCAACGAGGCAGAGGCTCAAGAGACTTTCAGTGATTAACATTGTGTTGATAAGATAATAATTGATTTTAGCGATTTGATGTTATTTCTTTTGTTTTAATTCACGAAGAGGCGAATGGTGACATCATGTAGTTTTATAGATGCTGTAGCTGTGTTCATTTGCATTTAGTGGGTTGTTGCTATGTCACTTTTGTGGTGGCGGATGAGTAATCAGAGTGCATACCGCTGCATGATATTCATTAGTAGGCCAAGATAATCTGCATGATGTTTAAAGCTCGTTCAAGTAGCTGCCGTTTCATCTCCTGGTGAGCGAGGTCGCCTGCGGCTGAAAGGCAGAGATGTAAATCGATGCAAGAACCACTCATGAGACCTCCGAAATTATGTTTCACCACATTCATCACCTGATCACAAGACCCACATACGCACGCACACTGTGTGACATATAAAAACAAGTTCATACGCACTTCCTTAAAACAGTGACCTCGGGTTATCAAACCCCCTGCCATACGTCTATGTAGCTTTAGCCTTGAGGTAATAACTCCAAAGACGATCAGAGAAGGTTCACATTACACATGGGCTCTATCTAATCACAAGACTTGCTATAGGTTAGATGAGAATGCTGGCATTGTTCTCCCTTTTATTGTTAACATATTCCAAGAAAACACCAGAACTGCAATGAAACCATGCATTCAAATTCAGGCTCAACTTTCAACCCAACACGAGTGGTGAACTGTTGGATGGAGGTTTAAGGATATAAAGTTAAAGACGAGTGTGCAGACATGCAAGCTCCAGAATAAACAAGTCGGTGAACGCTGAGTGGAGAATTTCTGTCAAATGCTCATCAGAGATTATGCCACTCAGCAATTTAGTTGTATTTCATATTAAAGTTTCTCAGGTAAAGACTCTAACTTTACCAGTGAATGTCCACAAAGTCAAACATATGAAATGATAAAGTGGCAAAACCAAATGGTAAAGTAGTGTATGTGTACGTATGTGTTTGCACGCCTGGATCAGGGCCCCCCCGACACTGCACGGGCTGATTATTGGCCGATAATCAACCTTTTTCTAAAAATCAGTATCAGTGTTCTTTGTGTCCAATTACCTATAACATAAAAATGTGCAACTTTCACTTTTTGTATTCGTCAGTCTGTGGTCACTCAATGTCCCAACCACAACAATATCTTATAGGTTACATGCCACAAGTGAAAGCCTATCAATACTACTCAATCTGAATCTGCAAGGTAGCTAATAACTAAAGGAATTTAGTAAAATGTAGTGGGGAAGAGGTATAAAGTAGCAGAAAATGGAAATACTTGTATTTGAATAAACTGTAGTCAATCAACATTGGTTATTCTAATTCTTTCTCTCCTGATTCTAATTATTAATATTCGTATCTGCCCAGAAAAACATGTCGGTAAAATCCCTAGTCTGTACTTTTAGTGGAGCGAGCAGGCAGGTGAGTGTCACGTCGTACATCCTGGTAATGCAAATGTTTATTTAGGGCCATCGTGAATCTCTTGAAGAACCTGATGTGGAAAGGGTCACTAAAAAGTACCGACAGTTTGTGAGAAGTGTGAGAAAAAGTCACAGTACGTCAAAGAAAGAAATTAAATGTAAAACTACCAGCGCAGCATAACAGTGATTGGATTATTCTTGTCTGGCATCATTTTTACACTTCTATTTGTGTACAGATTAAACACAGATGTCGTGTGTTTATTAGTGATATTTACAGCTGCTGCAAGGCAGATTTTGTGATTTTTGGACGGAGCCAGCGAGAGCGATCTGTTTCTGTTTCTGTTTGGTTCTAAACTATCCAACTAGCCATCTGTTAGCTATAGCTTGATATGTACTTGGCAGTGAGGGGAGCTGTATCAATCTTACCTTCTAACTCTCTGCAAGATAAGAAGATAAGTGTATTTACAAAAATGTTTTTGTCACAAGAATGCTCTTCAAGACTGGACTTACTGATCTGGGTGCACCTCGTCGTGTCAGTTGATGTTGTGCTTCAGAACTAAGGCCCAAATTTACTGTGGATTTTTATTACCACACAGTGAACTTCGCAGTTTTTCGTGACTTGGGGGAACTGGGAACTGGGGGAGTTGCCTTACTGTTGGTAATCCAGTTTTGGGATGAAGGTTAGGATACAGGTAGAGGTTATGCATATAGTGAATGCATTCCACATTAACAGCCTACTAAAGTATTGAAGTACAAAAGTGTGTGTGTTTCATAACCAGCAGTCAAACACTCGCTACAATCGTGCCAACAGTAAAAGTGCCAACATCAGCAAATCCTTGGACAGCGTATGGTCAGATGTCGTCACCGCTCATCTTGTTTCTTTAGAAAACTATACCAGAATAGAGACAAACCACGGGACTCCCTGTCATCGTACTCACTACTTCTTCTTTCTAAAAGTGTTGCAGTGGAAGAGAAAGGTAAAGACGAAATGTGGCACATGACTTATAGAAGACCATCATGTGACCGAATCCTGAACATTCACTCTAATCTGTTATGCTTTCATTGTTTTTATAATTCCTTCAGGTTTTCACATGTGTAATCTGTAAAGCGCTCCGGGTTGCCCTCAAGTTTGAAATTTCCTATTTAATGAATTTATGAAACAAAAATACAGCCCGCACACTGCAGAGCAACAACATCCGAGTTATCTAACGCGCCACCCTGCTCTCCATCAGTGAAACTGCACATCGGCATCTTATGTACACTGCGTTGCTGAGAAGTCTGTGCTGATAGATTTAGTACCTGATGGTGAGATGATACCATAATTGTTCATTACACAGTCATAACAAAATATTATACACAAAAAATATATGAAAGAGGGAAGACACTCATTAAGGTGTCTGTAACTACCATCAGGCTGTAAGGCCGTTGTTAAGTACCTAAACTTAGTAATTGAACTGCAAATCCATTGGCCTTGCTTTAATACCATGATTACCTTAATTGCAGTGTTTTAATAAGCATTTGTAGTGCATTACATTGCACTGTGCACTAATTCTGTACAGTTTTGATCTGTATAATAATCTGGATGGTTCTTGTTCGTTGTTTGTGTCTTCATTAATGTTTCGTGTAGCACCCAACAGATGATCAATAGGGGTGTGCCAAAATATCGGTTCTACGATATATCGCGATATTTCGTCTTGAGGTACGTTATCGATACACTGGTGCCAAATATCGATATTTAAAAATGTAAAAAAAAAAAAATGTTTTCTTTTTTTTAACCTTTTTTTTCTTTTTTTGGCCCACCAGCACAACCCCTCTTCGGAGGACAGCTTTATCTTTATTCAAACATAGGTGTACAACCAAATAAAATTTAAAAAATGGTTTAAGTAGCTCTGAAACCCACACATATAGATATTAATGATAGTTGTAGTCAGTGTGTGTGTTAAGAACAGTCACTGTGCAATACACTCTTTGTTTACTTGGCTGTCATTCATGTGAAATTGATTGACACTGTTTTGTAATTCCTGTGAAATGGATTCAGTGCAGTCAATAAATTATGAATTTCTTCAGTGACACAGATATCGTGATGTATCGTGGATGAAATATTTTGCAATATATCGATTATCGCAGAATCGCTGTATCGTGATATTATCGTTATCTTGGGCAAAATATCGTGATAGTATCGTATCGCGAGGTACCTGGTGATACCCAGCCCTAATGATCAAGTCAAATTAAAAGATATATACCTGAGTGCGACCCTCTTTTTTTGTTGTTTCTTCCTTCATTATTGTCAAGCAATAACTTGTACTGAACTGATTTGTGTGAAAGGTCAAATAAAATGCTCTCTACTGTGGTGACCTGAACGAGTCTGAACGTTGACAAAAGCTGTCCGACTGCCCACTGAGAGGGTTACCTGGTAAATGTTTAGGAGCAACACCCCGGAAAAATCCTAAACCTCTGTCGATGAGTCAGTTCAGTGACAGCGTTCGAGGAAAAACTGTGTGGACCGAACAACAAGCAGGACAGTGATGGGTTGTCTATACCCTTTTACTCAACTGGGTTTGACCTGAAACAGTGTTCACAAAATGAAGTTCTTAAATTCATCTTTGCTCTTGTTCCACATCTACGAATGTGTTAACTTACACATTAGTGTCATGGTTTTGAATCTTATCCTGTTTTTGATCATATTCAAAACAAGGTATTTACATGATTGAGCGTGATTTTCAGATACTGGGATTTGATATAGCTCTCTGATCAAATCTGAGATACTGTGACATGTGACCACTTTATCCTGGTTTATGAACACATACAGGAGTGGTTTAGTTAGTGATAGAACAGGAAACCCCTTGCAGACAGTTGACCATTGTCTTTGATACTTTTATGGATATGTACAGGAACATAAAAAACCAATTATTCTTGTTCTTGTGCACATTTGCTAACGACCAGTTAATTTGCTGTGGGTGCAAACGGCCTCAAATGAAACAACAACCGGTTCACTGCAGTTTGACTGAGATAACAGAAATTTTATACTTTAGAAGTTTTACATCGTACTAGGTTGAGGACGGGGGGGAAAAATACACAACAGACTAGAAAATAAAGATGAGATGGTTAATTGAGAGCATTGCATCTGTCCACATGCCCTGGAATACAAAACAAAGCAAACATGAATAAAAACAACAACAAATTACAAACATAGATAATGGCTCATAGTTAGACATGCACCATATATTGTATATGTACCATGCATACTCATATCCATACTGATATACCCAAACACATGTATACCTGCCAAATATGCACATATATACAATATGCAAGTAAATACAAATAAGCAAGTGTGATCCAAACCTGCGAGGAGAGTCATCACTTTTGAACTCTATACAGCTGTGTCAAGTGATTTCGCAAATCAGCTCCTTGCATCTGGTTTTAGACATCTTCGCCAGTGAAATCACTTGATACTGTTTGAATGATACTCTGCATGCAGAGAAGACTTCATGTTCATAGATGCATAGCTGTCCTTTCAGGAGAATGCAGTCAGCACAGGTGTGTAAGATATCCTTTAGAGAACCTGATTAACAGGCTCTCCACTCTCACAATGGGGCCACGGGCAGATACTGTTTGGTATTAAAAAGAGCTTGTGCTCTACAGGGACAATGACAACAAAGACTCTCCTCATGAATTCATGGGAATAGAAATCGCACAAGATACAAACAGTAAAATAACTCACAGAATGAAAAAGGCTGACAGCTCTGAATGCACACTGTATAATGGTGAGACACTTTGCATGAACAAGTGTGATTAAAGGTGTTTGAATATGAGTTGTTTGGTCTCTTTACTGACCCAATGGCAGCAGATGTTCATTACTCCATGGTGCAGAGTGTTACACTTGCTGAGTGACATCTGCCCACACTGAACTGTAAACACTGTTAACAGTGAGTGTAAGTCGTACATGGGATCACACACACACACACACACACACACACACACACACACACACACACACAGAAGCTACAGATCTATTCTCAGTCTATAGCTGTCTGATGTATTGTCAGTGCAGGATGTATACACTTACGTGCTGGTATTCCCTCCTACAGTGATCTCATTGTCCACACCATCCACATATTGTTCGGCCCAGAAGATGTAAAGACCCGACGGGGAGGACCCAGATGCAGCGGCCGACGCTGCATGACGGGGTGGGCGGGTACAGAGAGTGTGTTGTCAGCCTGCTGCTCCCATCTCTGCTCCGTCAAAGCCTCCTCCAGGTCCAAATGCCCCTGGCTTCACCCTGCTGCTGCACACATGCATCAAAACAGACCGATGTGTGTGTTTATCTCAGCAACTGATGGAAAAATTATGACAGATTATCACCTGCTGGGAGTCTGTTATAATTAATTCAAGTTTTACAGGCTGATTTACATAAATCTGTTAAAATTTGTGATAAAACCATTGATTTATTTTTTTTATCATGGACTGATTGGAGTGAGTGGAATAAATGGATGAATACATATATAGATACATAAATGATACACGAGGTTTGATAATCAATACAATATTCACAGGAAATGTACAATAAATGCAGCTTATATGAGCTGTTGAGCTTGTTGGCGCCTCCGTGTGACCATATGATAATATTACATCGTGCTGTGAAAGTGACAGTCACAGCATCACCTCTCATGATTGATAATGCAATGTAACCAAAAATAAACCCCCTGGAAAGTAATTAAGTACACGTACTCAAGTACTGTAGGTGAGAAAAGATTAATTCCCATCCAGCAGGTGAACAGCGGACCGTAAATGTGCTTCTTTCAGCCGGTGTCATTTATTCTACAGAATTAAAGAAAAATAAAAACATGAAAACTAAGCTCGATGACAGAAAATTATCCCCAAGGTAGGTCAGGATAAGATAAGATGAGATAGAAGTCGTAAATGTGAGATAAAATTCATATTTATGAGTTTGCACATCATATGTGTGAGATAAGAAGTCGTGATTTGTGAAATTGAAGGTCAGAACTGAGTTAAAAATTGTGGGAGTGCGTCTCCAGGTTTCTATTTGATTCTATTTAATTGTGCAGTTAATTCTCATATTGTATTTTCAGAAAGTTTTTGAATATCCATCTCTACAGAATACAATACCTATTTAAAAGTATTTTGTATTGCCCTATTATTTTGTTTACATCTAAGTTGTCTACGATATTTTTTGACATTATTTACATCATTAACACAGCCGACGACTGTGTCTTCAATGAACATACAGACAAATAATGTACCAATTATAACAATAAAGCAATATAACCAGTTTTGGTAGATTGGCTCAAGAAGTTCTTTCTCAAATCAGCTTTATTTTTACAGCCCAAAATCCCAGTAACATTGCATCAGTGGGCTTTTACAATCTGTACGATGAGCGACATTCTGTGAAAAAAAAACTTTTAACAGGGAAGGAAAGATGGAAGAAACCTCAGGAAGAGCCACAGACTAGGGTTCTCCCTCCCAGGACTGACAGACAAGAACTGAATATCTGATACAAGGAAGGAAAATATATCAAATATATGTGAAGAATTTGGATCCAGGAGGACGACTGAGCAGGTCAAGGCATCGTCAAGCGGTGTCCCTGTCACACGACCTCCACTCCACTGTGGTCATATTTTTTAAAGATATAGGAGACAGTAAAACAGAAGAAAGGTGAAGTCCATTGACATGTAAAGTATGAAAACTGTGATTGTGTTTGATCAAGAAAGGACAAAAGTTCAATCAGATTTTCTTTTTGAAATACAATAGTAACAATTTCACCTTAACATATGACCCTTGGCTGCACTAAAAATGCTGCCATTCATTGAACAGACCATAGCCAGTTTACAAGTGTACCACAACATCAGTGTTTGTGCTTTAAGACTGCCCTCTGGTGGGAAGTAGATGGTAGATTGCAACAATTCAAACCATTATCAACAGGTTATCAATCACCAGTGTTGCCTCTGTAATTTAATTTAAGTGGAGGTGACAGTGGTTCATTTTTGGTTCTGGTGATATAAGTGGTTTGCAGCGCTAATATTGATCATGATTAAGATCTGTAGATGGGTTAGTGCGATGCATGAGACCTCATGCTTGTCTGTGTTTGTTTTGTTTTGTTATCTAGATTGTAATGTTCAATTCCCCATGTTATCTAGGTGTTGTGGTACAGTAGTGTTCCTACTGTGGGGCTCCAGCACTCCTGAGTGAAGGTAGAGGAAACACTGCAGACCTCTATCTCTTCATGAGATGTTGATCAATGTTTATATGAGTGATGTTTTCAAATAAGAAAGCCAGCAAACACTAACCTAGGCAGCCTAATGTGAATTGTCTCGATAAAACATTTTGGCCTTGAAACTCTGATCAAATTGTTTTATTTGGGTGACTCTTCCAGTTCTGTGAAATGGTTTTGACTCGGTTTGAATAAAAACCTGCGGACAGGCATCTTAACATGGCTCAGGCACAAAGCAGAGTCGAGCTTTATCTCAGCCTGTACGCTGCGGACTAGTGTTGGCTACCATGTATATCATACTACCTGGTTCAGTTTCTTTCTCTTGCCATTATTTACCCAGTGTGCTAATTAAGTACACCTGTTTAGTGATGGGTGCAGACTTAACAAAAACAGCACTACATGTAACTTGGAAATGTTATTTGGTAAAGCAAAGCTTGTATACGCTGCAGCCTAAGCCTGTTACCTGTGGAATACAATGTCAGATGGTGCTCTCACAATCAGAACACAGATCACACAGGCATATGCCGCACGCAAAATGTGGCAATATCTTCTGGAAGAAGAACATCATGACTAATGTGTGGATGCTTTCAGCCAAAGCCTTCAATGTGTTAAAGCCATATGCTTAACCACTTGCATAACAAAATGTTTGCTGGGCCAAGTGTGATATCGTTTCAAAAACAGGAAAGGAATTTCAAAATAAGAGCCAGTTAAAGGTAAATTTGCACGGAGAACAAAATCTTAAGGGTGAAATCAATCCAAGTTTGTTGGACATTGTATGTGTTCTGCTCAGCCTGCAGCCATAGCGTTTGTACATCTTTGGAATTGTTTTAAAGTGCCATTTTGTCAGTCTCTTATAGACCTTGTGGTGCAACAGTAGTGCGACTGACTCCAGATCAGAAGGTTTGGTGTTCAAATCACATCAGGGTCAACTGTCTCCAATGTCCAAATCAATCGAGCAGGCTGTTTGAAAGTCATGTATATTGAAATGTTTGTGTCCTTTATCGCCGTGTATGTGTAACTTCAAATCAACATGAAGCTGTTATAACTCAATGCCTTTATTCAGTGCAGAAACATTCACATTCTGATGGCAAAGTTGCGAAATCCCCATTTACAAGGTGCAGCAGGTTACTAAATGATTTGACATAATGAAGGTGATGTGAATCACATGGAATTACCTTCACGGTTATCAGATCTTAACCCAGTTAAACATGTATGGCATCACTTTGAAGTCGTTGATGACTGCTGAATGTGCCACAGCTCTAACGTTACAGATAGTTCTACCATTCCAGCCTGTTACAGCAGACTTTGTGGTGCAATAGTAGCGCATCTGACTCCACATCAGAGTACTGTGTGTCCAAATCACATCAAGGCCAAAGGCTTTTATTAGATTCATATACATTGACCATATTTGAGCTGATATCTTGAACTCATTGTTAAGGTACATGTCATACTTGTCATATTCCACCTTTTTTCTCCATGAACCGTCCAATTTCCTCTCATAGATCACAGGAACACTTCAACACAGCACCTCTGCTTACCAACCTTACTTCCATCTGGTATGGCAATCCACAGGTGATATCTTTACCGCTGAGAAGGCTGACAAACTGACGGTGATTCAGACCTCTGGCTCGGATGAAATGAACAGTTCTGCCATCTGCAGCCTTCAGCATGCATGTTTTTACAAACTCACCCTCACTGAATGGCTTTGATGCTAATTTAACTTTGCTAGTTATAAGGTAGCTAGATTTTACTGCTGCATCACTGCATCTCGGCTACGGGTAAAAACAGATTGCTTCAGACCTGCAAACAATTCCTTTATATTTTCTCTACTCAGTCGTTCTTGCAAGCTGTTTTTTGCTATGATGAGTTTCATAGTGGTGCAAATATTATATTCTTTGAGCACTGAAACCTGCTGAGAACACACCAAGCACACAGGTTTCCCATTCACCTCTGTGAATAGTTGGAAGCTGGCCCATTTTTTTTGAAAACTCTACACTCTGTGTCCACTTTTCTCCTTTCTGACAAAGACATTTTGGGTAATGAGGGTAGTAGAATAGATCATAGTAACGATGTGGCAAACTTGCATTTTAAGGCCGTATCGTGATATATGATATATACCTCTCTATTTTAAAATCAATCAAATATCACAATATTTTTGACCAAATAGGCCCTACTTTCTGACGTCTCTGCTTTGCTGAAAAGTCTCAAACCTAAGGTTAGTGAAACTGTTGTGATTAATGAGAAATGACAGCAGCAGACATGCATTTTAGATTGATCAAATATATACACTTTATGGTCGTTTCAATGATATGTTTAAGTTTTTGTTTGTTATTGTTGCTATAGCAACAACAGGCAGATGATTCCATGAGAATGTATCAAAGACAGTTCTTTGATCAAAGACATTCTAGAATGTTGAAATGTTATAGGAGATGATGTGACTTTATATTTGACATTTGTGCTCAGACCTTAGTTTAGTTCAGACACACATCTCTTTGTTGCGATGGAACGAAAACAGAATAAGGGAGCGCAAGGTAAGAGAAGAAGAATAACCAAGAAAGAAGATAAATCACAGATGAAGAAAGTAGGAATAAATCTGAGGAGAGATCGTTCTCAGGGCAAGAGAAGACAGAGAAGCCAGAGCCCAGAGAACACAGAGGTCCAGCAGAGGACAGAGCTGGAACACGTGGAAAACAACTCAGAGAAGGTTCGACCTTCAGCTGCTTTGTTTTCCCGTTATGGACATTTGCTCATTGATGAACCTGAAGAGCAGACTGAGGCACAGACTTCTCCCAGCGAGTCCCCTCAAGACAAATCGCAGGAGATGAACGGGTTGAAGAATCTGAAGTCAGAGGAGGTCGAGGATCTGAAACTGACTGAAGTCAACACTGAGACTGAAACTATTCAAGGCCTGAAGGCGCAGCTCTTTGACATGAAAAGAGCAGAGCTTGAGGCTCGCACAAGAGCCGAACAGCTGGAAGCCGAGCTTGTCTTTGAGAGGGCTCAAGTTCAGAAGCTGCAGGAAAAACTGGCCAAGAAAGAAGAAAAGGCCAAGAAGACTGTAGAGTACAAGAAGATGGAATCTGCCCTTAAAAAGTCTGAGGTTCTTCTGGAGACTGAGCGCCTCCGCTGGCAGCAGGAGAAAACCGCCCTGCTGGAGGAGACGGAGAAATCCAGAGCTCTCTATGAGGATCAGCTAGACGAGCAGAAACACAAGAACAGCAACCTCGTGGCTGCTCTGAGGACTGTTGAGCAGAAGCTTGAGAGTTATCAAGTGGAGTGGCAGGAGGAAAAGACATCCCTCCTTCAGGCCACAGAGGGCTTGAAGAAGACTCTGCAGGATATGCAAGAGGAAGCAAACGAGGTTTTGGAAAAGTCCCATGCTTCCCATCGAGCCCAGCTTGAGGAGCACAAAGAGGAAACCAGGAAGATCACATCTGCCCTGAAACAGGCAGAGGATCTGCTGCAGACCGAGTGCCTAGGCTGGCGCAAGGTGAGAACCTCGCTAATGGAGGAGACGGAGAAATCCAGAGCTCAGCTGGACCAGCAGAAACATGAGAACAGCACCCTCGTGGCTGCTCTGAGCAATTTTGAGCAGAAGCTGGAGGGTCATCAGGCGGAGTGGCAGGAGGAAAAGACATCCGTCATTCAGGCCACAGAGAGTATCAAGAAGATGCTGCGGGAAAAGGAGCAAGCGTGGGAGGAGAAAGAAAGCGCCATGAAGTCCCAGCTAGAAGAGCTCTTGAGCAAGAAGAAAAAGAAGAAGAAATGGTACAGCAAGTTCTTCTAGTAAGCAGATCCAGGATCAGGAACTGAATCGAACACAAGCACTTGTTCTCCCTGAGCTACATGTGGTTTTCGCCGGGTGCTCCGGTTAGCCAACCTTAATTGAAGAAGAATTTCTTCATTAAAAAAAAAAAGTCAAAGTAGTTCAGGCGCGTAACAAAAATATACAAGATCAAATGTGCGTACGGACCCAGCCGTCCGAGGAGAGGGGATCTCTCTCTGAACTGCCTTTCCCGAGGTTTCTTCCTGTGTCCTTTGTTCTGAGGCTCATGGGGAGTTGTTCCTTGTCTTCTTAGAGAGCTTGGGCTGGGTACCTGTTCCTGATCTGAGTCTGCAAGGCCCACTCTCACACCATCACCAACAAAAATAAGATCATCATTCAGTGTGGGCAAAAAAACAAATAACAAAAAAAAAAGAATAAAAAAACATGAAATGAGATTAAATGAACAAATTGACTTGAACCGTTTGTATAGCAGATCTTGTGGCGCAACGGTAGCGCGTCTGACTCCAGATCAGAAGGTTGCGTGTTCAAATCACGTCAAGGTCAAATATTTAGTAATATGACCAGTGCTTTAAGTATTCAGAAGATGAGTAAACATACTGATTCAGTATTTGTCTGCTAATGTATGAAACATGTTGCACCTGAGTCAAAAGCTGTTATAGTTACAGCTGGATAGAAGTTTATCCCAGCAGGTGTAGTCGCCCTCTGTGAGACACGTTTGGTTCTTGGGTGAAAATATAAGCCCTGTTAAGTACGATTACAATTGATAGCATGTTGACAACACACACATGGGCTCACAGATTTCCTCCCAGTTAAACATGTATGGCAAATGCCTTCATGATGAATGGTTGCAGAACTTGTCACACAACCCAAACTGCATCACTAACCCCTCCATCGACTACCATGACAGCAGACCTTGTGGCGCAACGGTAGCGCGTCTGACTCCAGATCAGAAGGTTGCGTGTTCAAATCACGTCAAGGTCAAAGGCTTCCTTACATTTGATTTGATGGTTTGGACCAAATATATAATGACCATATTTGAGCTGATACCTTGAGCTCATAGTTATGGTTCATGTCCACAGAGGCGCGTGATTCCTAAGCATGCTGCACTCTTGTGTAAGATCTGATGGATGCCAGTTGTGTGTCTGCAGCAGAGTTTCAAACCGGATTGCCTGTTACGATGTATTCTTTGGACACGTTCCTTGAGTGTGTGTGTGCTAGTGTCACACTTAAGACCGATGCTTTTTAAATGCTTTTTGTTCCTCTTTGTTTGACCTGTCTACAAGAGTTTTGGAGTGTTCTTCCCTAAGCAAGTTAGTGAAAACAAACACTTAATTTCACGATGCTGCTTTCGTTTATGCATGTAGTCCACACACACAAGTAAGTAAGGAGAATGACTGTCGGGAGGGACTTCACCCAGTAAGACAATAATTTGAGATGATCCCTGAACATCGGCAAAAATAACGACAGCGGTCAAAACAACATGCTATCATTTGACTCCACCCATGGACACACACACACGCATGCACACACACGCATGCACACACACACACACACACACACACACACACACACACACACACACACACACACACACACACTCTTTGTTTTGTCCTCTTATAATTTTAAACAGCCTACATTTAAATCTACTAACATTGTCTTTGTTTTCCCCGTTTAACAGCATCACGTCCTCTCGTTTTACCAACAAAGCGCAACAGATGCAAAGTTGTGCCTCAGTGGGCTCCTCCTCACTCCCTCCTCCTCATGGGCCATGAGGAGGAGGGAGTGGGACTGATACACAAGAAGGCGCTGACATATTTATAGCCCCCACGACTTAGACAGAAGGGAGGAGGAGAAGAAGGATGTGGGGGGTAGGAGAAGATAATGACAGACAGAGTGGGAATAAAGATAGACATTTATTTTTAAATCCATCTGTTTTGTGTTGAATGAGTAGATACGTGATTGTTCATCCAGGATGCCAAGTTGAAAAGCTGGACTAGTGTTGTTTCTCTATGTATCTATTTTAAATATCTACATTTATGCCATGGACACAATGAGTTAGAGAACAAACACTAAATAAGGTTGGAGATGAGTCAACAATTAAGGGTGAGATCCGTGGAGTTATCTAAGTATTAATAAAAAATTGAAGATATGGTTTTAATGAAAATGAGTATAAAGTGATGGAGAGGTTTCAACTTTGAGATGACTGGGTAACATTTCTGTTGAGCACTTTGGATGACGTAGTGACGAGCAACTAAAAAAAGCTGAGTACATTCTGTATGTGTAACATCACTTTGGTTTTGGTTCTGGTCACTTAGTTTGGCGTGTAAAGTTACTGTATATTGACTGACTCACTTGATCCTGACTTACAGGATTCAAGTGAGGAGAGAAACAAGTTTACGTGTCTGGAGATACGTGAGAACTAAATCGTGCTCAGAGCAAAGGGATCACGTTGCAACTCTGCTGTTGTTTGAATCATCAGCTCCCTCAAGTGGTTGCCAGGTTGTGCACTAGCTAACGTTAACGTTTTGTCAGCGATCCTCACTTTCTTTCCTCCGAAATAACTGGCAACTTCCGAGACTGTTATTTCTTATGAAACCCAGATACCATGTGATGCCAGCGACGTCATGCTATTGGCTGATGAAACCTTGAGAGAAGTTGAAACCAACCATCAGAATTCTTAAAGAAAATTTTGGACCTGACAAACATTTTTAATTCACAAAGAATAATGTTTACAAGAAAAGGAGACAGTCTACTTTTATTATGCACCTACATGCTCTGCAGATGTTTTTTTGTTTTTTTAAATGATTTATCTGCATAACAGTGTTATCAAAAATGACCTTTGAATAAAATTGTTTTCTTGTTGTGAGTTAGATGAGAAGTTTGATACAACTCTCATGTTTGTCCATTTCATACGAAGCTATAGCTGGGAGAGAGTTAGCTTGGCTTAGCATAAAGAGTGGAAACAGGAGGAAACCACAAGCCTGGCTCCGTTCAAAGCCAAACAAAATCCACCTATCAGCACCTGTGAAGCTCATTCATTAACAGAATATCTTGTTCATTTGATCCAAACAACGATGGGGAGTTATCTGCCTGGCTGGAGCTCACTGCTACCTGCCAAGAAATAGTCTGGTACATTTTTTGAATTAATTAAACTAGATACAACCTATTAATTAGCGAGCTTTAGCGAGCTGGTAGGAAGATTTTGTTACTTGATCAGAGCCAGGCTGGCTGTTTCCCCTTGTTTTTCAGTCTTTATGCTAAGCTAAGCTAAGCTAACTGTCTCCAGGTTGTGGCTTCATATATACCCTACAGACGGGAAAGTTTTCATCAGATTCTTGGCACTGAATATGTATACTTAAATAACTTTAAGTTTGATTGACAGGTTTTCACTTTGAGGGTGAGAAGGGCCATGACAGACTGTATGTTTAAAGGACTGCATGCGCGCACCCACGTGTGTGTTCTATGTGTGTGTGTGTGTACAGCCACGGTTTCCACAGCAGACGCAGCTGTCTGGCCCGTTGGACTGCGCCTATGTCACTGCGGCTCTATTTCAGGACCCTGTGTTGTCCAAAAGGTCAGATAAAGAAGCATAGGAATCCTCACAAAGCAGAGGGCGGGGGGTGTCGGGTAAAAGGGGTTGAAGGAGGATATCCACAAACCACACACACCAAAACACACACATCTCAAGCACAGGGGCAGTGCTGACAGAGAGGGGGAGAAAGGGAGACGGGGGAAGCAAAGGAGAGTAGTGAGAAGCAGGGTTCATGTGAAGAGGATTCATCTTTCACTGAATGAAAGCTTTCTAGGGAAGACAGAAGAGTTCATTTAAGAGTCCTGGGGCATTTATTTAAAAAAAGGCAGATTTGACCTTTGATCCAGGGTATAAACAGACAAATCTGGACATCATGGACGGAGAACAACCCAGCCAGAAGACACCTGCGTCCACAGAGACAACCGGTCAGACTGACACCAACAACAACAACAACCAGGTTTGTGTTTTCTATGTGTATTATTGAAAATTATTATGCAAACGAGTTCACATTCGTACAATGAGAGGCGTTATGATCCGTACCAGGAATCGGCAGAATGAGTATTTGTGGCCGCAGCAGGTGTTGTGTTTGGACAGCGGGGACAAGAGAGGCTGCGCTACACCTGTTGTTACACACAGAGACGCACAGCTTGTGCAAAGTAATGCTCATGTGTACACACACACACACACAAAACACAGCGTGGAGTTTCCTATTCCCTCTGATGAGTCACCGCTGCGAGGCCTGACCTGGTGTAGGTCACGATAGTGATATTTTTCTAGACATACAACATATAAAATCATTACTGTCTAAAGTAAGAATGGTGTATGGTCCGTTTTCTAGATGAGATCTGAAATCACTGAAGGATTTGGTGAAGAAAAATCCCGTATTAGATATATATTGTACATATTTTGGCTCAGATTAGTCAAAAAAGTACTCTTTGCATAAGAAACCACTATGTGATATTAAAGTGTAGCGAGTTATTGGTGGTCAACCTGTATTTTAGGTTCAGAAGTGATTCAAAAACTACAAAAGGAATATTAACCATCTGAGTGTGTGAGATACTCAACAAATCCCAGAGCAAAGCTTCAGGTCTCACATTACATTATGCTCTAAGAGGACTGTGATATCCCCGGAGTAAAGAGAGGACACTAATTTTAGTACATCTTACGTAATGTTATCTTTCAAACTACAAGACTGTCACCAGATTACTTTAATTCTCGTTTTTAAAACCTGCTAAACAGAAGTTAACATGCATCGCACGCAGAGAAAGTGGAACAAGGACAGAAGCAGGATAACAACCGAACATATCATTACCACACTCATGTATGTTTTTAAAGGATATTTTAAAAGGATTAAAATGTAATAACTACGTTTTGGGAAAAAAATAAAATAAAATACATAAATAAACAAACAAAAACCTTTATAAAGTTATCCTAAAGTTTGTCCTCATTTGTCCTCCATCACTTTAGATTGTTTATCATCAGTATTTTACAGGAATATTAGATGTCTCTTTTATGTCTTTAATAAAAAAATAATCTGCATAAATAATGCATAAAGTCGTGGCATATTTGTCAACAGAAGCACAGATTATAAATACATATGATAGGGTGAATGTTGCTATGAAACCCTTTTATCAAACATTATTTGCAGATGGATTTGATATAGGGATGCACATTAATATCAAGGCTATATATACAGGCTACGAAATTAAATATTGGCATCAGGCTGAAATGAACATCTCTACTAATATGACAGGCCAACAAGACAATGCTTTATATTATGTGCACATGACGCAAGCTGTAATAATAATTTACAAATTCCTCTACAGGAGCGACTTAGTGTTGGTTGAAATGACCGCATGTATCAGTATCGGCACGGGCCATCGGTCAAAGTCAGGGGTGGAAGTAACTCATTGCATTCACTCAAATTACTGTAATCAAGTCTTTCTTTTTGGTACCTTTATGAATTGTTTTTGAAGTCTGTAATTTTACCCATAGGTATGCATTACACCATGTAATCTACTCAGTTTTAAAAGAATAACTTAGTGCTGAGTACAACAGAGCAGGAGTTTGTGTGTATGTATTTTGCTGATAATAAATTAAACATCAACGGTTAAAAAGTAGCTTATACTCTGAGTTGTGTATGAGAAGAATACTTTATGCTTTTACTTAATTATTATTTTAATATCCATAGTTTTACTTGTGAGTAATATTTGAGTGATGTATCTATATTCGTACTTAAGTGGAGATTTTCAGGACTGGTCAAAACAATTCTGCAAAAATCCAATATCATGTACGTCCATAATTTTATACACAGCTAAATTTAGTTCTTCAACTTCCAGACAGTTGAGCCAGCGCTGGAGGAGAGTAAAGACCCAGCGAGGGAGCCGACAGCAGGAGAGACAGCAGAAGGTCAGGGGGCAAAGAGGGAGGAGGATTCAGCACCAGAACAGGGAGGAGGCGAGGAGGCCAGCGCCGGAGACACAGACAAGGCCCAGAGTGCTGTGTCGAAGCCTGTTGACGGTGACGCTGAAGAGGCCGGACAAGATAAAGAGAAAGCTTCCACTGATGGTGAAGTGAAGGACCCTGATACGAGTGGTGATAAAGACGGGGAGGGAGAGAGGAAGGAAGACAAGAAAGGCGGGCAGATGGAAGAGGCCAAGAGCTGCGAGACTGAGAGAGATGGAGACGAGATGAAGGACAAAAACAAAGAGAAAGACGAGAGTAAAACAGAGGAAAAGTCAAAAGAAGCAGAGAAAGAAAAGAACAAAAATGCTGCAAAGGGGTCAGAGAAGAAAAAACAAGCCAAGGATGAAGGTGCAGAGATGAAAGACAAAGGAAAGATTAAGGAGGTAGAAAAGCAAGGGAAGCCCAAAAGAAAGACTGGCCCTCCTTCCTCCGCCCTCTCTCGGCCGAGACCCTCAGCACGCTCCATTAGAGCAGCAGCTAGAAACGACATCCTCGCCAAGTTCCAACAAGGTGGACCAGAGTAAGTCGCTGTATGATACCCGGTACCTCAAACAGGTGTAACTAGTGACTGTAATATCTGACCTGATAAAGGAAAATGTGTTCTATTGTGACATCTATTTCAGGACAGCAATGCCCCGCAACTTCAAGATTCAGAGGTCAGCAACGGCTTCAGCTACGGGAGCTTCAATCAAACAGAAGATCCTTCAGTGGTGTCAAAACAAGACTCGCAAATACGAGGTGAGTTTGAAACAGAATCTTCAGCCGACGCACCAAATTTACAGATTTGTCATCAAGAGTTGCGACTAATGGACTTAGAAAATGATGTAAATAAGCCTTGGTGTGGATTTTGCTTTGACCTGTGTGTGTCATCTTCCCGTCCTTCGACCTTTCAGGGTGTCAACATAGAGAACTTCTCGTCGTCTTGGTGTGACGGGATGGCCTTCTGTGCTCTGATCCATCGATTCTTTCCCGATGCTTTCGACTACAGCTCCCTGGTTCCAAAAGAAAGGGAGAAAAACTTCACTCTGGCCTTCCAAACAGCAGAGTGAGCATTTAAATCTCTCTCTGTCATTTTTTCTCCTCACGTCCCACAAGAAGAATTTAGTTTTGCAGCAGGACAAGTGAAGACATTAAAGTTTGGCACCATACAAACAATACTTAATACAATAATAGGTTACTGTAATAAAACTGTCTTTTTATAAGTCTCCACTCTGTCTCACTTCAGTTCTCCCCTTTCCTCTGTCCCCGTCATCTCACTTCACTCCCAGGTCCCTGGCCGACTGCTGCCCTCTGCTGGAAGTGGGTGACATGCTCATGATGGGAAACAACCCTGACCCCATGTGTGTGTTCACCTACGTCCAGTCCCTCTGCCACAGCCTCTCCAAAATAGAGAAGGAGAGGAAGGACAAAGAAAAGGAGGAGAAAGAAAAGGCTGGAAATGAGGGCGAGGATAAAGAAAAAGGAGATGAAGACGAAGCTGGGGAGGCGTCAGCAGAGAAGGAGGAGGAAGAGGCTGCTGAGAACGGGACGATGGAGGAGAAACAGGACGATGCGACAGAGACGGAGGGAACTGCTGAAGAAGAAAATGCACCAGGCAGCTGTGAGATGGAGGCGGGTGGAGGAGTGTTAGTCGAGGCAGAGTCCTAAAATACACTGACGACAAACAGAAAGACTGAAAAGACCAAAAAGATTGTTAGTGGTTGGTTCGACAGACAATGAGTAAGTCTTAGTTTGGTGTTGGTTTGACTACTGAAATAATAAAAAGGGGCACATCAGGTTGACTCTCACCTCAAACGCTGGCAATGTGATGTTACAGTGAGTTACATGTTTGGAAGTGTACTGTGCTGTGTTTTTTTTTTTCATTCACAGACGTGTTGTCGTATATGTTTGTATCGATCACATTAAGCACAAATGTTCAGTTTCATTTGCTGTGTGTTTATAGAGAATAATAATTAAATGATTAAATGAAACTTGTGAATTGGAAACTTGATTGTGCAACCCCCGAAAACGCCCCGTTAAATCCACGATGTGGACTGGGAAAAGCTCTGGATTTTAGGGTGAGTTGGCATTGAGTGACCCATGAAATACGTCATATTTAATAAGAATTTACAAAGTATTGCAAACAACAGTTTCAACCTTACAATAAAGAAGCGCCTTATTATCATAACAGTTAAATCACTATTAACTCATGTTTATTTGACAACAGATTTACCATTTATTTATGATGGTTATTAGAGAGTCTTTATGGACTTATTGGGGCTGCATCTTTTAATATTTGACCAATCAGTAGGGCTACTTTAAGCCATCTGAAATACGGCCCACATGGGTTCAGTGTAGTTTTTTATTCTCTTCTTCATTCTCTTCTTTTTTTTTTTCCTATGGGAATAATCTTGGACACAGCCTTGACCGTTGTTTTGCATCCTGATTTATCGGTAAGGCTTTTATTCAAATATAATGACTAACACTAAGCAAGAAATACAAATGAACTTATCAGAAACTATAACAAGTTTGATTTGTAAAAGGTCTGCCTATGGTTATAACCATGTAGTTAAATCTTCAATCTACTAAATCTACTCACTCGATAGTTGCCCCTAATATCTCAATTAGGCTATACAACAAAACATATCACGTGATAAATCATAGCTTTTGATTTACTATATTAGTTTTTATTGCTGGTTGATATCTGAGCAGAAGCCTAAAACATGAACCAAAACAAACCTGTCCCCGCTTTTCTAGAAGTTACGGTAATCAGCGTCATGCTACCGGAAAGGCCATTGTGTTTTCCTCGTTGTAAGCTAACCCATCGTTTGTGTTGCGCCTTTTCCCAACACAGTTCTCTGGAGTGAAACATGTCCACCGACATGCCGCCGGGCAGCCTGAACCTGGAGTCCCAGCTTCTGTCCATCATGGACGTGCTGGTGAAGGCGGCGGTGACTGAAATCAGCCAGCTGTTCTCGGAGGGCTCCACGTCTCTCCGCCTGCACCTCAGCCAGAGCCTGAAGGAAAACGAAACCCTGAGGATGAGGATGAAGGTGATGAGGAGCGAGCTCTTCTCCCTCCGGCTGCAGACCAGGACCAACCGGCCGGCCAGCCGCTTCTCCCCCATCCGAGGGAACGTCCCCAAACCGCGAGCGAGATCACAAGGTAACGAGTACTTTCACTTTAAAAGTACTCAGTCGAGTAATTGGTAACGCTCCTCCTCCTGTAGGTCAGTCAACAGTTACATTTTTACCTTTTTTCGGAAAAAAAACTTTGTATGGTGGTAAATTGAGAGAGACGCGTATTAGTTACACCCCGCTTCAATTGTGGCATAAACTACACGTTATGTTTTCCAATTTAAAATGTGATTTTTATGTGTCAGGAAAGTCGCAATTCGTCATTATTAAAGTAAAATGCCAGCTAGTTTTTCTGTCAAACCGCTCAGTGGACTACATCGTCGCGCTCAATACACGTCACCAACACCAACATGGCCGCCGACTCGGCACAGGGAAGGAGCTTAAAAAAAGATGAAAATCACAATAAAACTGGTCATTTTGACAGCTGCAGTAAGGTGAAAAGGTAGTTCGTCAGTTCATTGAGCTGTTAATGTAAAAGGAGCAGCTCCATAAATTTTAAAGTTGCGGGTTTTTGGTGACCGTTCAGAGAAATTAACATTATTATTATCATGATTATTTTGACAAACTGAGACTTTATTGACTTGGAAACATGTGATGTTTGTCAATTCTAAGGATCATTT
This sequence comes from Sparus aurata, assembly GCF_900880675.1. Taxonomy (NCBI): domain Eukaryota; kingdom Metazoa; phylum Chordata; class Actinopteri; order Spariformes; family Sparidae; genus Sparus; species Sparus aurata. The sequence continues at coordinate 26,004,304 of NC_044204.1, read as the reverse complement.
TCTAATATATATAAAGCATGTATTTGCTTGTTAACAGTGAAATAACTATTAACTAAAGTTTAATTAACTATACATTATCATATCATTGTTAAATTGTAATGATTATAAAGTGTTACCGAACATATTTATTAAGATATCACCCAGACCCAGAAGGAAAAACAGAGCCTGAGGATTAAGGAACATGATTTCTATCTGATTGACTTTACATGGCTTGTTAAACTTTATTGCATCTGCAAAGTTAATTATTAAGGCTATAACCCAATATACTATATCTCTAATTACATGTTGGCCGTCAAAGGGCTCATAAAAAACACCTACAATCATATTTTGGTAAGATTCAGTTTATGAGGTGAATGAGTAATTACAGTTTTGTCCAATTTTATTAAAACTAGTTTAGCTTGCTTTCAAGTCATCGTTGACTCAGTTTGACCAGCCTTATATCCTCACAAATCAAGAAATAAATCCATCTCTGAAATTAATATATTCAAAGACATTGTGTCTTTTTCTTCTCCCCAGTTGTCATTAAGCCACCAGAGGCTCGAAAGACGGTTGCAGAAGCTGCTTCTATTTCTCTACAATCAAAGAACAAGACTTCCTCCTCTGCCGCTCCAGTGAGGGTAGATACAATACAGATACTTTCACTAGCAGTTTATCTGAAGTGTTGTTTCCTCATTCGCATGTATTCTTACTTGATAGCAGCCAGATGTGGAGACTCCTGATGTCATCCTGATCAAAGATGAAGACGATGTTGGAGGATGTGGCCCAGCTGGAGGTGAGTAGTCTGTTTTTAATCATGTAAAGCCTGTAATTTCAGTTGGGAAGCCCTCATGAGCTGATCTGGACTCTCTGTCTTACTCATGAACACACAGTGAGGTCCTTTATCGATCAATTAGATCAGATCATTGATCAGAACCCGATATGTTTTTTGCCTCCAATATACATATCAGAAAAGACTGTAAGAGAAAGCTGCCGACATCATGTGACTAGATCTGGCCTGGTGTGACTGGTCGGCTTCTTTGTAATGGAAGGAATATATCAACAGGTGCGACAGTATGACTCTTTCATGTGTTGACATTGGCACAGAGCCATGTATGACATCAGGCAGTAGTTACACAAACAATATTTCGTATTGTTGGCTGTACGCATCCATTGTTGGTTTAGTTTTTTCAGGAGATTTGTTGACATAATTGGTGAATAGGGGATCATATTAGTACAAAAGAGATTTTAAACATATACCTGTCTGTCACAGCTGGAGGAGCTTGATTCTAAACTTGAAAAGGCATTCATCCTGCCTCAGACAGATCATTGCTTAAAATTTAAAATATTTATTTATAGAAATAATAATCATATATTTGAAAAAATGTGGTATATATATTTAAAAACTTAAATGGAGTTATTTATTTTTCTAAACACATAATATCCAAAATCGCATATCTGGCGTTGTTATTTGTCAAGTCAAGTTTATTCATGAAGCACATTTGAAGAAAAAAACTTTGACTAAAGTTACAGAGATTGAATGAAACAAAATAATTTCAAAATAAAATCACGGGAATTACAGCTAAACACACTGAAACATAAACCCATGACACAAACAACAAAAATAAGATACGAGGAAAATAAAAACCAATGCGTTGTCAGATCTTGGTGATGATAATTCATAGGTTAAGGAAAAAAAGATGGGGTTTTAGGCGGGTTTTGAAAGGTAAATACTTTTACACTGGCCTTCATCTTACTGAAAATGTGTCATGCTGAGTGTCAGTGAGTCAGCTCTCAGGGTGTTTCATTACAAAACACTTTGCATTGATACATGGTGAATGGCACGATTCAAGCTGTGACTACATCACTGTTTAAAGTCCAGTATTGGCCGATTCAATACTTGATGAAGTCATAAGTCATTGGGTAAACATTCCTGTTGATGTTACATTAACCTTTAGTCAGCACTTGACTACCACAGGTACAATAACTATGTAAAGTCTGTACCTTCTTGCCAAGCCTTTTTAGACTCATAAATCACAGTCAAGAAGTTTCATAGACACAATGTGGATTTAAAATGTAATTTTGTTGTTTGTCCTTTTAGGTCATGATGACTTTGGAAACCAGTGTGCACGGGGTGGTGTCGACACAGGGACTCAGAATCTAGAGTCCTCCTGCCTGACAGGTAATCACGAGGAGCTGAGAATCGTGAGTGTTCACGGACGAGGGGAAGGGCCTCTGCAGGAGGCAAGCGACAGCCTCTTCACCGCCTCTGAACTCCAGGCTTTCAGCTCTCTGTCGCCTGACCACACCGTCACCCATGACAGCCTCCTGCCTTTTACCACCAGTGCCAATGACGGAGCCCCGATGAGAGGGGTGCAGGACAACAGTGTTGGATTGGCAAGAAACAGCCAGCTGGAGAGAAATCACCCGACAGCGCTTAATCCTGCAGTAAAAGCACCAGTAGCAGCAGCTGATGGTCATGTGGGTCATCCCAGTCACGTCAGCCAGTTCCCCCAGCAGCAGAACGTCTTCCCTCACAACATCAACAAATCCCTGGACTGCGGCTTCTGTGGCAAGTGCTTCCTCAGCCGCGAAGACCTGATCGTCCACCGGGCAACCCACACCGGGGAGATGCCACTTCCCTGTTCCTTTTGTGGCAAGTCGTTCGTCAACAAGACCACACTGACGATCCACATGCGCATTCACACCGGGGAGAAGCCGTACGCTTGTACGCAGTGCGGGAAGCGCTTCACGCAGAACGGCAGCCTGAAGATCCACCTGAGGACTCACTCGGGAGAGAAGCCGTACACCTGCAATCAGTGCACGGCCAGCTTCAACAACCCCAGCAACCTGCGCAGGCACATGATCACACACACCAACGGAGTGCTCTGACCAAGTTCTGTTTAGCATCTTTGTTTACTGACACTTGTGTCGCAGTGTGTATTTGGGGAAAACGTGTTTCCTGCGGCAGTACCTCATGGTCTTGTCCTTTTGTGTCTCTGGTTTTGCTTTGCACTTGAGGGGAACTTTTCATGTGTCAAACGATCTCATTAACCTACACAGTACACAGGTGAATATCTTAAAAACCTTCCAGCAAAGTCATTGGACTGTTGTAGTTCAAAATAAGGACAAGAAAATGCATGACGTCTGTTCAATGTAAAGAGCCCTGTATTTTTTTAAATTCAGGAAAAACCAGCAGTAAGAGAACAACTTTCTAAACCTTCAAACCCTTGCTATGCTGTCTGAAAAGCAGACAAACTTCTGTGTGTTCTTGTTCCTTCTTGTTTCGGCTTACTGCCCAAAATATACAATACCTTGATTGAAGCAGAAGTAGACAGTTCTAGACAAAGATGGTTGATTATTGAGTCTCATTCCAATACTGAAGGCTTTGCGTTGGCCAGCGTCCCTGTGGCAAAGCGTCAGTATTTGACGACCTGCTAGTGAGACTCAATAATCAGCTATCTTTATCTAAAACTGTCTACCTCAGCTTTAAACCATTAAACTAGGCAGAGACATTGACAGTGACACTGAAGTAAACATGTTACAGCTGAGGACTGGCGATATATATTTAAAAAAACACGAAAGGGAATGTCTGTCTGTTTCGTTAATCCAGTGAATCCAGCGCTTACAAGCGTCCGTGCTGCGTAACAGATGAAGGTATTTACATTAAAGGGTCTCTATGTAACAATTTGTTGCAAATTACATGTATTAATCACTTTATATTGACCATATGTGAGCATATTTTAACTTGATGTGAATATATGCTTGTGGGCGATTGGTGTAAATTGTTCGACGCTGCTGGACTTTGAATTTCTTTGTGAAGGACTCAGGTTTTCTGAGACAGTTCAAATGATATGACTTTATGCAGGTTCCTCTGTCCACTCTGCTTACAGAGAGCAACAGTAGCTAAAGTCTGTCTAGAAATGGAGTCCGCTGACATAATTTGACGACCGGCATCCAGCACGACACATCAGTGCCACAGTGGGTAAAGTGTCTCAGTGACGCAACATTGTCACAGAGCGATTTTTTGCTATTTTATTTGCCTAATGCAAATGTTAAAGGGACGGCATCCACTTATGATGTGGTTGCCGGTTCTCTATTGCCATAAAACCCAACCCTACTGTAGATACGTTTCAAAACTGACAAAAAGCAATTTAGCCGTTCCTCACATCACACGTTTCAGAAAAAAATGCTGACAATTAGACCAAACTTCAGACTGGATTTGGTTTACTGTGTAATGAACTGCATACCTGACATAAGCAGAGGGACTTTTACTCATCTTCTACCCATTTGTGGGTGTGTATTTAAAAAACAAACTACCTCCGGTGTGATCTCTCTCTTGTAGCTCTCTTTTCCCCCTTTTTGTGGTTTCAGACTGGGCAATAATCAAGCAAGTGTGGATTCTGTCTGTGTTTTTTGTAATCTGAGTGCAGAGTTATGAATAAATATAGTTTTTTTTTTCAATGTCTTGACCAATCTCATTCTGCTCCTCTAGAGAGCAGCATTGTTGTTGCTCCCAGTGATGCTGTGACTAAGGTTTACTCATACTGTGGCACTGTGGGGGGACACATGAGGAAACTGGGGGAAATTCCTTGCATTGTTCCTCTTTCCACCCTGCCCACAACTTAAGTGTTGTTTCTCAGGCTTCTATTTCTTCCACTCAGAGGTCTCAAAAGTCAGGAATATATTAAACACAAATAGACAGATATATAAGTAAAATCATTACGGTAAAAGCTGTAGAATTGAGCAGAATATGCAGTTTGACATGTGGGTGGTCGGTCAGGCAGTGATCCCTAAATATTTGAGTGGTCAGGCATGATTCATGTACAGTAAATCAAGTGATTAATCCAGAAGCACATTATCATGAGGCTTATTTACTGATCATGCACATGAGGAGGATGTGATAATGGTCACTGGCCGTGGTCTTTATGTGCCAATAGTTTCGTCGCGTTGGTGTGGAATTTAGTTGTTGTACTTCCCCAAGAAATGCTGCTTCCTCCCAGGCTATTGTTCTTGGGCAATCAATGAAATGACATCAGTGTGTGTGTGTGTGAGGGAGAGGGAGCGACGGACGGATATAAATGGGAGGAGAGAGGAGGCGGTGGGAGGTAGCCTATTTGTTCATCCACTGCAACGAGATTTAAACCCCCCTGCTCCCCTCTTTTTTAAAATATATAACCACAGGCTCCCTCTTATCAGTCCGTGACCGTGTGTGTGTGTCGTCTTGGCAGGAATTACAAGGGATCGATCCCGAAACGGACTACTGGCTTCCGAACAGCTGGGCCTGTGTTGGAAAAAAACCCAACTTGTGACAAACACCTGTATGAGAAGAGGAAGTGTGCGTGCGCCGTCTTTACGGTAAAGCCGCTTGTTGATCCCGCCCTCTCTTTGATAGAAAACTCGGTGATGTCGCTTCGTCTTTAACGAGCTTGACCCAGAACCCAGGGAAGGAGGGGAAAAGAGGGGCGAAAACACACTAAAAAAACGGAATAGTCTGGAAGGGCCCGGGGCAGGCTTTCCACGAGCAGGTGAGTCGATTTGTTAAATGATAGCAAATGCTTCATATAGCGGCGGCCGCGGTTTTTCCCCCCCATAGATAGTGGGTGCACTGCAGCGTTGGCAAGGAGTGGTCACATCATCGACAGATCAGCAACACGACTCTCCTCTGCTAATGCTAACGATGCTAACGTTAAAAGTTCACATCGTGACCAGCGGTTCTGTTAGCCATTGTTACAACTGATTCAAAAGAGCCAGTAATGCTAACGGCTAAAACAGAGTCTGAATGAGCCCAAAATGCCGCTTAGCTGAACCCAAACTGGCTAGCTAGCTAACTTCAGCTCTTGCGGGCTAATCTGTGTTTGCTATGCTAACGCTAGCCTGCTTGTTGGCACCGCTCTCAGGCGGCTATGTGGGTTATTGTGATGCTAACGTAGCAAGACAGCCAAACCAGGTCACAGGGGTGCTGAGCGAGCATCGGAGCCAACAGGGCTGATCTGATCTCCAACATTGTCATTTATCCGGGAAGCAGCGTAAGCACAGGCACCGCAAAACCAGTGCTCAAATACGCGAGTCTTTGTTCGTGGGAGTGATGATATACCCACGTCTTATTGTTAACTGCCTCTGTGTTTAGCTAATGCAGCCTAGTCGCCCCTGCCCTAGATTTTGCTATATTACGTTAGCAGATCAATTCATGACAGTCTGTGGGGGTTATGCTAACAGCTAACGGCTCCAGATGGTTCACGGTAAAGGTCTGCTAGGAGCGAGAGAGGTTAAACGTGACGGCCAGGCGGATTTACAACGGTAAAGTAGCTAAACTGGTTCCCTCGTCATGTAACATATAACCGTGATTGGATCTAGTTCACGTCGATGTTGTGTCGTTTATAAGCGTCTTTCTGTCGGAAGCACTTTTATCAAGTTAAGCAGATGATTAGACTTCATCACCTCGACGGTTTATTATTGGTAAGGAGCCGTGGAGGGAATAATGTATTTTAAGATAAAGGGGAAATCTTGCTACTTGATTGACTAAACAATGTGATGACGTTGAGGTGGATTTGTGTATTTGAGTGTCCTTAAATGGTGGCGGTGATGGTCCTCCCAGTTGTAGTCTCTCACACAGGCTGGGATCTTCTGAGGTTGTCTGCTGGTGAACCTGTTGGGTGGGTCATGTGTGAACTTGTTGTGGCTCTGGGTGGGGATAACTGTCAGCCTGAGTGTGGACAGGCAAACTAGCTTTTCCCATGTAAACACTGGTTTCATGCAGGCGCATATTGCCGTGTAGGTAAGAGCCTTCCCTGACTCTCTGGTTTAATGTTGGTACAGCCTGTGTGCAGGTATCACTGTGAGCTGCAGGTGCCACCACTAATAACACCATGTGTGAGCGTGAACACCCGTAAATCAGGCTTTCCTTCACCACTTGTCTCCGTGTAATTGTTTTGATTGTTGATGTATGGCCCCCCCTCCTCCCCAACGCCGCCTGCAATTGTGTCTGCTCTCTTGAGATGTGCAGGTTAATCCACACAAGGCCTAACCTGTGTGTGTGTGTCTATGTATGTGCGTGCATGTTAACCTCGCATGTGTATTTGTTAGGAGGTAAGTGGATTACTGGGCTAAAACTTCAATCCCATTACAAGCCACGCTAGGCTTAAATGAGCGACGGTGGCATCAACACTGACTTATCAGCAAACTGCATTGCGAGTTACCTCGAGATGCGTGAGCAGATGTGCTTTTTGACAGTGGACGTGTTGTTCCAGTGGCAGGTGTAGACGCATATTACACGGAGCAGGGTTTCATTAGGTCGACAAAAGGCTGCATTGTTGTTACATGTGCGTATGGTCACAGATGTCTACTGACAGGGTTAAGTGAGTCATGCTGACTGACTGCTGTAGAATCCGATGGACATGTGTGACTCGTGGTGTGTCAGGGCTCGATCAGATGTTTGAGGTGCGCGTGTAAGTTGTTGACCTCAAGGCACTGTATTTGACATTTTGACCGAGTGTTTCCTTCATTATTAGGATAAGCAGAACATAACTCGTAACACTCTCTGTGTACTCTTGTGACCTTTTGACGATGTGTACTGGTGTTGTTCATCAACTAAACTCCATGTGGTGCGATGAATGACTCTGCATCTGCATATATGACAAAAAGGTTCAGTCAGTTCCTGATTAGACTGCTGGAAAAAGATGCCTGGGATGGTTCATAATTTTTAATTTCTCAATGAAGTTTACTGTTTCAGTGCTGGAGTCATTTAAGACAAGTTTATTGTTAAACTGTAAATATCCTGCCTTATTAAATATCTCAAGTGTTTGATATACACACATTTTCTTTGCAATGATCGCTTAAATTTGTTTAACGGCTAATATCTGAATTTTTTACTCCCTAATATCAGTATTGGCATTGATGGTCAGCCTCTGATTTGTAGTCTTTGCTCTAAATGTGTGCTGATTTTCTTTCTTTTCTTGGAGTGGTCTATCTGGACATATTTCTGTGATTTGAGGGATATATATTTTTAAGGGATGATTATCGTTATTTGTTACTTAGAAATTCTCAGAGCTCACTGTGATGTTGTGCTTGTTTTGTTTCGATAAACAGCCCGAAACCTAAAGATATTCAGGCAGTCGTTTCAAATCTGCAAAAAAAACAAGAGAGAAAGGACTCAGTGGTTTGACCCACGGGAACAAAACAAAATTCAGTAACTTATTATTATAAAAAAAAAAAATGTGATGATTCAGCCATGAAGGTCCACAGAGATTGTTTCCGGAAGTTCATGAAAGCAGAACAGAAAGATTAGATGGAGAACAATATTAGTAAAATGGGAAGTAGCTTGTGGTCTTATGATCAACATATTGACCGTGGGGGATTTTCACCGCTATAACACCTACTGATGGCTTCCTCCAACCGTAAGTAGGTGGTTTATTAAAGTGTACAACTTACAATCTTATGGTTTTTTTTTTGTCTTGGGGAGGTTAATGGTTTTTGATGAGGTTAAGTAGCCACCACGTCCCTTTTACCCATCTCTGATGTCGAATCCACAACATCCTGTTACTCAGGAAGTGTGTAAGAGGGGAAAGGGGAGGAGGGTGGCGCGGGGAACTGCACTGATTGTTTTCATTGTTCATCGAAACTCATGGCTGACTTTCAAGGCCAAAACTAACAGCTGTGAAAAGAGGCAGACTAGTGGAGGACAGAAGTCACGGGTGTGTTAACGGTGACATGAGCTCGACCCCCCCACCCAGACAAACACAGATGCACTTGCGCTCAAATATGTCCGATAATGTCCTCTTTGCTCTCCAGCCCTTTTCACACTTGCGTTCATGTTCTCAGTTGCACAAACTTCTTATTGTTCTACTAACCTCCCGGACTGACAGCTGCGAATTCCCTCCCCTGGCTGCGGTTAACACACACACTAACACACAAAATCGCATTCCCAGGCAAGCACACTTGCCAAGAAATATCAATCACAGTTTATAATTCATCTCGTATGAATGACATTTGTGCTCATTAGTGAAACATGATAGTGTGTGGCATGATAATCATTATTATTCCCCACATCAGAGATGGAGAGATGAGCGTGGCAGTGTTTACATACATACAAATATGGAAATATGCCAGAGGAGAAGAGGAAAAGGGAAGGAGTTTATGTCTCCCTGTGTTTGGATAATTGAAGATACTACAACAGTACAATAAACAGATCTCTAATAGATCATTAGCCAATGTCATGCTAAGGTTTCAAAGTGGACGAGTGGGTGGGCTGCTGTGCTGAATGTGCAGCGAGACAATGCTAGGAATGCAAGATTAGCTTTTATCTTGGATTCAGCACTCCTTTCCGTATCTCTGCCCCCCCCCCCCTCTTACTACCCGTCTTTCACTTTGTTTTATTTGTTTGCAGCTCCTACCTAACTCTGCCCGTCTCCGTCTGTCTGTAGAGGATAATATCAGCCAGTGTCCTGGCTATGACCATATATAGGCATGAGTGGTACAGGACAGCAGTGTGTGATTCGCTCAGGTGGGAGGTCATGGCTCGGGGGCGCCACAGCCACTAAGCAAAGGATGGTGTGTGTTAGTGTGGGTGTGTGACATCATGTATTCCTGTCAGTCGGCATCATCCCGCATGCAAATCCTGGTTTTGGTTTTCACAAATTCCTTTTGTCTTGTGAAATATGCCTCAGCCACTCCTCGTTTTCTCATCAGGCCATCCCCCTTTTTCCTCCCCTTTTTCCCACACTGGGCACACCCCGAGCTGGGAGTTTTTAAAAATAAGCAAAATCATGAATGTGTGTGTGTGTGTTAGTCATTCATTTGACAGACAGGAACCGACGCAGCCTCTGCAGGTTTCATTTTACCATCGAACAAGTTGTCGTAACAGTCTGTCTGTCTAAAACGACGTCATTCAATCTGTCTGTCTTTTTCTTTTTTTTGTTTGCACAACCTTACATAGGTGAAACTGTGAGTCATCCATCACCTCTGCTTTGGAACTTAGTGTGCTTTTGTTTCCTACATGTCATGCACACAAACACCTGCTGCCTAAAATGTAAACGCAAGATTGCATTTGTTCCCCACATCACTGTGATCGTAGGCTCTCGGTAGTGTGTGTCTGTGCATGTTGGCTAGACAGAGAGAGACATTGAGAAACTGAAATTTGGTAGCCCCTCCTCTACCTTGTCCAACCGGTCATGCAGGTGTGTGTGGCAGTGCCTGGGTTTGTACACCTTTTCGAAGCCAGGGCTGATGGGGAGCTGGGCTACTGCAGCAGAGGCTGTATCAACAGATAAAGAGTATCTGAGTCTCCACTTGTTTGGCTCTGATATAACAATGTCTTTCTTTCAGACCACAGCCAAGAAAACAAAGAAACGTAGGGGGAGGGATGAAAGGCGGTTAAGTTGAGAGAACAAGAGTAGCGGGCTGACAGAGTTGGGCCCAAGGTAGATGAAGACTGATTAGAGAGGAAAGGCTGGAAGAAAACATGAGGTTAAACAAGGGATGACTTGATAGGAGAACATATGGTTCTTGAAGGATGTTACTATCTTTAAAACCCTCGTTCTCTTTGTGCTGACAGTCGATGTTCTCTGGCCCAGAAAGAGCTGCAGGTTGGTCAACTTCCCGCAGCAAGCTGCCGTGCGCAGTCCAAATGTTGAGTAAATACAGGGTGTGTCTAAAGGCTGGAGCTACTGTATGCCTCTCTCTGCTCCCAGAGCAAACTCAACCCCGTTGACACACTTGTTCGGTATTCTCACCATGTTGCTGTTTTTCAAACTGAGGTGCCTTCATTCTTCACTAAAACATCTCTCCTTCTGTCTCCTTTATTATTCTCTACTTTTTCTCTGCAGTCCATTCCTCCTGTTTCTGGGCTTGGTGGTTCGGTGTCCTTCTACCCATGAGCAACTAGAGCTCAACCTCTGACCTTGGCGTGATCTCTCACCTCTACTACCAAACCACGCCCACAGGTGAAGGTGTGTATTTCTCATTTTCTCTGAAATAAGCCCCGAGAGTGTGTCTGTGCAGTTGTTTGTCGCCTGCTTAGTGTGTAAGCCACAAAGTAGTGATGCATGATAAATATCGCCCCGATGTTGTGAAATGTATATAATCGGTTGTATACTGGCATCGATGTGAATTATAGTCGAGAAATGGAGCCAATAATATGAAGCCAGATTGTTTTTGTTGGCAGTACACACACATTTTAAAAGAAGTATTAGGCTGTTGTTGTGCTTATGATGGCAACTGCCACACCTAGTGGGAGTCATGCAGCGTCAGCTAGAGAGATATTTTTGTTTGTTTTGTTTTCAACAGTTTTAGACGGGGGCTACTCAACATTTGTAGTTTGCAACACATGTGCTGCAGGGGCAAATAAGAGGGAAAAGACTGCAAGGTTTAACACAACAAATCTTTCTAGAGCTATAAATTATTAAATCATATATGTTTGCTTACTACGTCTTAATTTTCAGGTGTGCATAAAATGCAGTCTAGGAATATTTTTTTGTCTTTTGAAAATTATCCGTTATCTTATTCTTATCAGCCTTAAGAAACGGGTAATTATCGGTAAACGGTATGAGCTGAGAAAAATCCACATCTTGCATCCTGACCTTAAAGACTTGAGTGTTGCGTGTCTTGGTTTGAAGCTTCCTCCAAAAAGTGTGTGTGTGCTTCCCTTCTTGTGATCTCATCCTCTTTGTTTGATCATTTTTTTTAAATTTGAATAATATTCAGACGCATTCTTTATTAGGGGAATAAAGTTTGCTGCCGAAGCACAGATAAAACAGTCAAGAAATTAATACAATTCTTATGTAACCAGAGCCTGTTGGATTTAAAATCGGTGGTCTCATTTTCAGTTCTCAAGCTCATTTGAATCTGGAGCTTCTTAACAAAAATTGTTGATGAAAGCATGAAATCAACTGCTGTTGAGAGGATTCATCCAAAAATCTCTCTTGGTCTGTAATTTCTAATGTGGTCTGAGAGGATCAAAAGCCCAAAGCACTCCTCAAAGCATAGGTTGAGCGGTCCTAAGTTAATTGATCTGCACGCAAGAGGTGGAGGTATTAATAACTGTAATATTGCACAAACTCTCTCCACATTATCACAATCAATATTTTGCAATATTTATGTCCTTCCTCCATCAGCACTGCCGTCCTCCTGCAGTCTTTGTCTTGTTATGTTATGTGAATAATGCTTCTAATGGCACCAATTGGGTCACTTATTATTCATCTTTTATTTTATTTTCACATTAGCACCACCCTGAATTAATTTACTTTTCGTATATATTCAGCATTAAACATAATTCTTAAGATGTAGGTTTTATGAGTTCTGACGTGCATGTGTGGCTTAAGGCTTTATGAGATTTCAGCGCATTGGCTTCCTTGTAAAGTCTCTGTGCAGGGGAAGCTTGAATGAATGATTCATTATATGGTCACAGTTTTCCAAGGGAATTGACGTTGTACACCAGAATCCAGCGTAACTGGGGGGAGTTTTTTATGTGGGTTTCGACAACAGACATGTCCTTACAGTGGTGACTGCTGTATCTTCATTATTGATGCCAAAGGGAAGAGAGCTCTTCTGTTACGCAATCACTACGGCGCAGACAGATTTCCAAGAAGGCATCTCAACTTGAGTCACCTAACAGTCGGCAGATAAATCAGATAGGGCGGAATAATGCCGTCTACTTTGTTTCTTTCTTCTTTCTATACTGCGAGGTGCGTTCTGTGTTTTTGTCAGAGACCCTCTCCTTGTACTGTAGTGTGTTGGAGGCTGTATGGATATATTTAACGCCCCCCCCCTCTTTCCCCTTGGGGCCGTGTAGTGTGTATGGAGCAGTGTGAGAGCGCAGCGGCTCTGCTGGAGTCGGTCAGGGAGCAGGAGGTGCAGTTTGAACAGCTGACCCGGGCGCTGGAGGAGGAGAGGAGGAGAGTGGGCCTCCCCGCCACGAGCCCCTCGGCCCTGGGTCGCCCCCTCCCTCACACACAGGTAACACTCCCCCATCATCCCCATCCAGAGACTCTTGTAACATTCACCACCCCCATCATCCACTTATCGCCTAATCCGTGGATCATCATCTCCTCCATCCAATCCTCAAAGACCCCCTCCCTCTGACATCCAGCTGCCCGTCGATCATTCATCCCTTCTCTGCCTCCGCCTCTTCTCCACCAGCGCCCAGCAAGTTTGTGTTTGTGAATCTTTCCTCGTCTTATTTTGTATCTCCAAAGTCCATCTGTCTCTCAGCCCTCTGCAACAGTATCAGTTCCTGCCTGCACATAGTCGCACTGCTTTTAACATGCCTGAGATGGACATCATCACACTGTCTGCATGTTTTCTTTGTCACTCACCGGATGCACTCTGACAAACACATGTACACCTTTTGTTGGCCCCTGCTGTGGAATCTCAGTTATTTTCCTCCCTGTTTCAGCATGTCGCGTTATGAAAAGCGGTCATTTGTCACGCATGTGTCGCATAGTCCTGCATCCGCTGTGGCTTCATCATCATCATGAAAGATTTTTGTTTCTTATTATCATTTAAATCCTTTATCAAGCACTTTAATTCATTATTTCTGCTGTATGCCAAGTATTCTTTTGCATGCAATTAACTTTTGTACATCCACAATATTGCAAGGTCCTTGGAATAATATTATACAATCACTGTATTGTGTTGTTTTTCTGCTACTGCGACGTTTATTTTATAGAGCTGCAACTAGTTCATCTTAGCTATTTAATTAGTTTTCTCAATGAATTTCTGTTCTTTAAAAGGTGTAAAACTCTGAAATTTGGGAAAACCTTTATGACATTTTCCAAGTTGTTGTTTTTAAATGGCTTTCTGTCTCACCAACAGTCGACAAGCAAAGATATTCAAATTAGTACGATAGAAGATTTGCAAAACTGATAAAAACTCCCATTTAAGCTGTCATAGCCAGTTATTTTTTGGCACCTTTTGCTTAAAAACAACAACAAATTTATAATACTTTATCAAAATGGTTAGCAATTAATTTCTGTAAGTTGACCAATTGAATCATCAACATATCCTTTCAGCTCCAGTACCTTTATCATCAAGGTAGCTGTCACTTTAATATATTTCTGTTGTATCATAGAAAGTGTTGCAAATACGTGAGCTGGACTTCTGGATAGCAAATTATAGATTTTTATCTGAATTTGAGTAACTTGATCTGAAGGTGTTTTTATTTGCTTGGTGAGCCAAAAACAGAAATTCCCACCTTTTTTTTTTTTTTTATCTCTGATAATAGTTTAGAGTGATTCTCAGGAAAATGTGCTATAATATCATATATGTTAGTCTATTTTTGAAGTTTAAGACGAGCTTAACTGTGCTGAGAGTTTAAAAGACTTTTCCACTCAGCATTTGTGTTTACAGCCGAGTTATCTGGTTGGGCAAGGTCTTGGCTTTAGCCTTCTTGTCCCGGTTGTCTCTCCCAAAATACCTGATTAGTAGATAGTGGTAACGTTCGGCCTCATTCCCTGTAGGCAGAAGAAAGGGCACTGTTATCACTTCTCTGCTCTCCGGCAACGCTAAAGGTCGCAAACTCGGGTTGACATTTGTAGCATGTTTGAAACATTTTTTTTTCTAAATATTTTTCCTAACTTTAAGGGTTTGCCGACATCCATATCTTGTGTTTTGTCTCTTTGAATCCTTGGAAGTGACGTATTTATTTGATTACGTGCGCAGCAAGTGGAGGATAAAGGATAAGAAGGCAGGAATCTGTGTTTTTGGCCTTTTACCAACTATGTTTTATTTCTAAAACGATTAACGGCGAAGAGACTCAGGCTTTGCTAGCCTTGCACTCTGCACATTTCTCCAAAACCATAACAGAGTTGTTGGTAAATGAGGTGGTATTTTAGGAAGGACCAGCTGTAGAGGAACTGTACCCTTCCTTCTCTCAAAGCACAATCTGCACTTCCCATTGCCTTGTTCATAATAGCCCTGCCTCCTTGTGGCCATAAAATAAAGTGCAGTATGACATACTTCTGGGAATGAAGTGGGTGTAAGTGTTTTGATAACGTTCATGGTTTTGTATTGCATTAGCGTTACAGAAGTACTGAAACTGATAGTGACTTTTTATGGTGGAATGGTTGCTGATTAAGATCTCCAAAGTAGCCCAATTATGCCATGATTCAGCTCCAGGCTGTCGCTGATAACAGTTATAATGCATGAAAGAGTGTTGCTTAGGGTTAGGTAGAGAGTGTCCAAGTCGTACAGTGTGACAGTCTTTGATTATGTAACACAGTAAAGGAGGAGGAAGTAGGGTGTGAGGGTGAGTGGCTGCTCTCCAAAATGTCCTCCCTCATGTCTGGCAGTGATTCACAGACCATAAACACGCAGGGACGGTTTGGTCGGCACTGAATGTGCTTCAGCAGCAGTAATATCATCTGGGTCGTTCTAAGGAAGTCGACAGCAGAGGCTACAGAGAATCATGCCTTCACTTTTATGTGTTATTTCAGCAGAATTGTATATTTAAATGTTTTACTTTGAATATATATTTAACACTTGTATCTCTTTTACCCTAGAACGGGCGTTTAGGGGATGCAGACATAGAACGACTGAAACTGACTGACGCATACATAAACGGCACACAGGTGTGTGTAATGTTAACACGGATACGTATCTATTTTTCTTGTATTGATGCAGTTGAGTGCCAGTGATTTTAAGATGTAAATGTTTGCTATGTCTATGTTTGCTACAGTACAGAATGGTGGATCCTGCACACGGCGCTCTCGATGAGAGCTACTCACCAGAGGACGACTCCCAGGAAGTGCACTCAGTTTTTTCTGAGGAGGGGACCACACGGCGGTCAGATAATGGGGTAAATGAAATGACACACATAAGATGATGTTATCAGACTTTTAAAAAATCCTTCAAAGGCTTACATACTGCACGTACATACATTCATCTCTACTGTCTCCCTCGTCCTCAGATGAAGAAACCAATCTCGCGCACAGTCATGCCCTCGGACTCGATGTCAATTGATGGGGGTTTGTCAGTTCCCGGTATGGGCCACTACAGCGCCACACTGGATCGTCCTTACAGACAGCCTGTACCAGACTACCCCACGGCCACAGTGCCCAGAAACTACCACTACGGGCCTGTTGGGGCTTACGATGACTACAGGGGAGGCCCACCATCAGAGGCTTACACAAGCCTGAGCAGGGGCGCACACATGGATGACCGCTACAGGTACAGGAGTGAAACCACATAACACTCTTATTTTTGTTGAAAGGTTAACTTAAATCAGAAAATCACCCTAGTCTGCAAGGGAGATCTCTCAGGATGGGATCTCACTCTGTTGACTCTTTTCCCCAGGCCAGTTGATGGCTACAGGACCCTGGACTCTGGCTACCGGGCCCCGAGTCGTCAGCAGCTTGACCCGTACGCAGCGCAGCCTCAAGTAAGCCGGGGAATGAGGGCCCTGGGCTCAGCGTTGGAGATGCGGTATGGCCAAGGCCACTTTGCACTGGAGGATGACCAGCGCAGTGTGGGATATGATGAGTACGGCATGGGGCCTCCACCCATGCACCCTGGAGGCTATGGCACCATGCCACGCCTAGGGCCGGGCCCCGGCGGTATGGACAGACGGAGACTCAGGTAAAAAACAAAGTCTGCCCCATCATATCATGCCTGTTTTGCTTTTCTAAAATCAGACCTCATATGAAACAATGTTCTCCCTCTGTCATGTGCAGGAGCTGCGAAGATACTTTGGACGGTGACATGGGAGGCGTTGATCCTTATGCCTGGGGTGTTCCCATGACGATGGAGAGGGGGAGCATGGCTTCACTGGACAGCACGCTGAGGAAGGGTCCGCCTGGTTCATGGAGACAGCCGGAGTTGCCTGAGGTCATCGCCATGTTGAACTACCGTCTGGACCCTGTCAAGACCAACGCTGCGGCCTTCCTCCAACATCTCACATTCAAAAACGATAAGGTGAAACATTTGTCAAAGTCAAATGCGCAGTTACAGAATTCAACATGTTTATCTTTTTCAATTCTGGCCTTGATGTGAGCTTGATGAGTTTTTGTGTATTTGTATCCAGGTTAAGTCAGAGGTGCGTCGTCTGAAGGGAATCCCATCCTTGGTCTCACTGCTGGACCACCCCAGCAAGGATGTGCACCACTCGGCCTGTGGAGCACTAAAGAACATTTCATATGGGCGAGATCAAGACAACAAGATCGCCATCAAGAACTGCGATGGCGTGCCCGCTCTGGTCAGGTTGCTTAGAAAAACCCGCGACCAGGACCTTACTGACACTATCACAGGTATCGTCGTCATATGATGCTTGAAGAGATAATATATTCTATCAATTTAGGGGCCAACGTGCATCTTCTTTTATCAGGGATAGTGACAGTATTTATTCGGTCATTGCAGGCACCTTGTGGAACCTCTCATCCCACGACTCAGTAAAGATGGAGATCGTGGACCACGCCCTGCATGCCCTCGCCGACGAGGTGATCGTCCCTCACTCTGGCTGGGAGCGAGGGAGCAACGGCGGAGAGGAGAGCTGCAAACCACGCCATCTGGAGTGGGAGACCGCCTTGACCAACACTGCTGGCTGCCTTAGGTACGCATGAGATGAATGGACGGACAGCAGGAGGAGAGATTTATTTTGAGAAGAAAACATGTAATTATGTGTTTAACTTTCCTCTCTGTCCGACAGGAATGTGAGTTCAGAACGCAGCGAGGCCCGGCGAAAGCTGAGGGAGTGCACAGGACTGGTTGATTCACTCATGTACATTGTCCAATCACAGATCAACCGCAAAGATGTGGATAATAAGGTACCTGTTCGCTTCAGTCAGATGACATGTGCTTATAATTGGTTCCATTAAGATCTCATGAAAACATTAGGCATCTTTCTTGCTGTCTGAACATCTTTTATCTTCCTGCAGTTGGTGGAAAACTGTGTCTGCCTCCTGAGGAATCTGTCCTATCAGGTTCACCGTGAAGCCCCCGGCAGCGAGCGCTACGCAGAGAGCGCACCTCTCAACCAGGGGCCAGCCCCCGCTAACAAAGGCGGCTGCTTTGGCTCTCGAAAGGGCAAAGGTGAGTGTCAGACAGTCATCGCAGCTGAGAGTTGCACTGTGTCGAGGAGATATGCTGTTGAGTGATTGGTAGCTGCTGGTGGGTTTGAGCTTGTCGGTGGCGGAAGCACCTGTCGCTGTTTTTCACACTCGACCACTGTTTCCCTCTTTTTCCTCTCCTCTCTTCTTCCTCTTACCTTCCCCCATCTTTCTTCCCGCCCTCCTTCACTCCCTCCTTTCTCTCTGCTGTGTTTAGATGAGTGGTTTTCCAAAGGTAAGAGTTCTCTTCCTGGCGTTTGAAACCATGACCACTCTGTCATCGCTCATTTTACTAACACAGAATAAGACTTAACTTGAGAAATAAATGTGTTGAATTCACATCAGTTTATGAGCATGATCACCTGGTGTCACACCAATGGCATTGCATGTTCACAGTGCTTGTTCTGCTGGTTGCATGGTCCCATTTCACATTCCACAGTTAGAGGACTGAGGATAACCGACTGCTCATCTCAACCCAACTTCACCTCATCTGTGTTGTTCCTTCAGATCACTTTATAATGTTCTTTTCTGTTTGATTTCTGCAGGAAAGAAGGATGGAGATGATGGAAGTGGAGATCAGGTTGACATTCCAAAGAGGACAACACCTGCCAAAGGTATGCACATCTTCCGTGTAACTCATTTATAATTGAGCAATCATCAAGTTTCTGAAGTTAACACTTCTCTCTTTTGTGTCGACTTCAGGTTACGAGCTGTTGTACCAACCAGAGGTGGTTCGTGTTTACACCTCGCTGCTCAGAGAGAGCAAGAACCCCTCGGTGCTGGAGGCCGCTGCCGGTGCCATCCAGAACCTCTGTGCCGGCAGATGGACGGTTAGTACTATTTCTTAACAAACTGAAACTGCTGTTGGCAAAAAAAGGGGGGAAAATTGTGTGTTATGAATTTGGAATGTTACTGGAATGTAATCGCTGTCAATGTACTCTTCATCACTCCCTCTTTATCTGTTTGTTCTTCAGTATGGTCGCTATATCCGGGCCACCGTGCGTCTGGAGAAGGGACTCCCTATGATGGCGGAGCTGCTGGCTCATGGCAACGACCGCGTGGTTCGGGCAATGTCTGGAGCCTTGAGAAACCTCGCCATCGACAACCGCAACTGCGAACTGCTCGGTAAGGATCATGTTTTCAAAAGAGCTGCAAAATACTTAATGATTCAAAAAATGCTATAGATCAAACGTCTCTCTTGCTGTTTATTTTAGAAATGTATTCCAAATCCAATATTCAATGCAATCTAGCAAGTGTGTGTGTGTACTTTCGATGTTTCCATATATAGATACGTTTTCTGACCTCACTTTGTTTCTCCTGCAGGTTTGCATGCAGTGCCTCACCTTGTGGCCAACCTGCCAGGAGGCAAGAGTCAGTCTGGACGCACGCTGTCAGAGGAGACGGTGGTTTCTGTACTGAGCACGCTCGCCGAGGTGCTAGGCAACAGTCTGGAGGCAGCAAAGACTCTCCGCGCCTCGCAGGGCATTGAGAGGCTGGTGCTTATCAACAAAGACGGGTATGCTTATTCTTAAAAGCGAGCTAAGAATACACAAGTGGAAAGTGTTTTCAGTTTCTGGCTAAGAAGACAACTTGCAGCGAACCGTTTCACACATGTTTTTATGATACTTGGACAAATAAAACAGAACCCTGAATGTATTATGTATCCAAACACCGTTGTAAATATGTGAAATGTCTCTATGTGTCCTACAGTAAGCGCTCAGATCGTGAGGTGCGAGGTGCCGGCCAGGTGCTGCAGCTCGTCTGGGCCCACAAAGAACTGCGCCGGCCTCTTGAGAAAGATGGCTGGAAGAAGACGGACTTCATGGTCAACCTGAACCCCAACGGCAGCACCACCAACGGCCCGAGCACCAGAGCCAACGGCACCTATGAAGACAGCACCACGCCACTGCTAGACAGAGGTCAGTGTGCAAGAAGTAACATCTGGCTGGATATATTTTGACTGTGTCTAAACCGCCAAAAACGTTTTAGTACAAATGAAGATGCTCACTTTGTTCTCTATCAGAAACTTTTGGTTGCGCATTTACTTGGTGTATAAATTAAGCTTACGTGTTGATTTTGCATAAATTGTGACTGTTTTCCTTCATTTTAGGGGAAAAGAGGGACATGATTCCACTAAATGACCTTGGCCCTGGTGGGTACATTTATCATCGTTGCTTTTTTTTTTTTTTAAAACTCATGATAGATTTATAAAAATGTGTTTTTTCAGGATGGGCTGTAGTATTTTTTTCTCAATCTTGTCTTCTTTTCCTCAGAAGCCTACTCTACACTGGACCAGAGGGAGAGGCGACACACTCTGGATGAAACCACAGACACTTTAGCGGTACTTAAAATCATTCTTGCGTATCCTCATATGTTGGTTTGCTCACTTAACTACACTAACCCATAATCTCCTGCACCACTATGGGTATTTTCCTGACTTTAACCTTTTTTTCGTTTGGCAGCCTTCAAAACTTCCACAATAACTGACATTTTTCTGTTCTCACACTCACTCCCTCTTTCTCTTTCTCTGGTTGTCTCTCAGCGAGGGGTGTATGGGGGCAGAAAGGGGTCCTTGCCCCTGTTGGACTCCTACGATGGTTAGCCCTCCCCCCCCTCCCCTCTACCCTCCCTCTGCATGTAACAGCATGGTATGTCCAACTGACCTCTCGTCCTGCATGGACTCTATGAGCTCCTTTTGTCTTTTATAACTTCAATCCCTCAGTGAAACCTGGTCTTTGTCTCTGATGGTGTACTGAAACACTGGTTGAGTTCTGATATCTAAATATACGAAGCCCTGATGTGACGTGTTCATGCTGGTATAGTATGCTGCGAGGTTCTCCCTGTGCGTTGTGGTGGACACAGTCGGCAGAGTAGAGGTGAATTGTAGAGAAGAGGCAAAGGCTGATAGTTCAGGGTTAAATCCTCAGAGTAATAACTGCAGTAGTGTTGTCACAATACCAGAACAATGTACATGATGCTAAAAACAATCTATAAAAATAAGGGCTACCTAACTTTGACAGTGATACTTTTGACATGTTGTGAGATATTGTCCCGGAGCCGAGTCTTCATCCCTTTGTTACCTTTTACTTGTTGTCTATGGTGGAGGCTTTGTGTTTCAGTGCACTCTTGTGGCTCTGCAGGGTATAACAACAACATATTCAACACACTGCACACTTTTGAAACCTGCAACTTACTGCCTGTTATTGAGTAACTTCATATCAGTTCGAGAATCAAAGGGAATGAAACAAGAAAATAAACTTTAACGAGTTGGTAATTGAGATCAAGGGAAAGCAATGAACACAAATGTTTGTAATCATAAGTAATTACCCTTATCTGGAACAATATCATAAGATAAGAAGCAGGAAGTTTTGCTTGGCCAGTAGTGCCGCATACAGCTGCAGTCAACCTTAAAACGGTCTGTAACTGACAAGACAGTACAGAGACGGTACAGTGGTAATCAAGACGATAAATTACATAGATTAAAATAACAATACATTTAAAATTTTGCATATGCTCTGAAAGGTTAAAGTGATAGGGATAGGTTGCCATAAAATCTAAATATTCTATTTAGTTTTATATTATAAATAAAAAAGTGATAAACATCTGGTTATTGTGACAGCACAACTGTGCAGTGAGCCATACTTATACCACATAATGAGTCCTTGTGTTGCCTCCATGTTAAAAAAAAAATAAAAATAAAAAAAATTGCCAACATTTTATTTCATATGCTTTTTGTGCTGTGACTTGGATTTTAATGGATCTGTTTTTGTGCTCCGTCCTCCAGAAAAACTGATAGTGTGCATCACCCAGACTGGGCCGTCCCTGCCCTACCACTGCTACTGAGGAGAGAAAATCCAGATGCACAGACTCTCTCCCTCTCGTCTCTCGCCCCCCTTCCCCTTCCTCTCCTCTCTTTCTCTCTATCACCACACAGATGGGATCAGAAGATGAGGGTTGGCATCCAAAGAAAGTGGCTGTGTTGCAGGCGAAACGTTTCATGCAACACCCGTACAGATACTTAAACATCTACTTTTTACAAATTCATTCAAGTGTAGCAACAAAAATATATATTCAGTTTTTTAAATTATGATTCTTCTGTAAAGGCAATCACCTTTGTTGACAATCATTTAATTCTGGTGTTGTCATCCTGCTTCTTTTTATTTCTTTTCTTGCTGTTAACATTTTGGTAAAACACTTTGTCACCGTCATGACATGTTTGCTGCCAACGCCCGCATCCTGATGATGAATTTGTACGTAGACTTATATGTAGGGTATATACTGTATATAAAAAGAAAAAAACGGGGATGACTGCTTTAGTTTTGGCTCATTAATTTAAATTGTCCCTTCAGTGAAAACGTTGGGAGGTTGGGACAAGCTGACGGCCGCCCCCTGTAGATTGAGAATGTTGTTTATATAGGAGTTATTTTCCTGTCTAGAGTTATTTTCTCTCGGTTGGGAACGAGCACAGGTGTAGAGCAGGAAAGGGCAGGTGTGTGTATATTTGTCATACAGTAAGAACCTGTGGCCGTGAGTGTGAGTGTGGAAAATGAATATGGACCTTGGAGTGAGTGTGTTTGTGTGTGTGTGTGTGTGCACCGACCAGACCCATAAGACCACGTGTTTCATTATTTCATCAGTTCATGTTGTCCGTTTTTAATCTCGTGCTCCTACTCCTGTGACTAAACATTGTTGTTTTTGTTTATGTACCAACTGCCTCTCTTTGTTTTTGATACCTTACTTTCCAGGTTTTTCTTTTTTTTTTTCTTCCTCCAGCGAAAAAGAAAATTACTTTTTGAGACTTTTTCTGTTTGCCCATTTAGCCGACCACAGTTGGTACTCCAATGCAAAGCTGGGAACAAACACTACTAAGCCACTAAAACTTGTTGACATCCTGCTTCGGACGCATTTCCTCGCATCTTCTCTATTATTCTTTATTTAGAAAGTAACTAACACTTCATGAGGATCTATGTAATATTTCTCTACTACACGTCTTTTGCAAAAGAAACACTTTACGATGCGAGGCGTCTTCACTCAGAGGAGACTCGAGTTCTAACAGACAGATTGGGGAGAGAAACTGACTTTTAATTTAACTTGGGAGCTGGACAAAAAGCACAGTTTTCGTCCATGATCCGTTTTGTTTTTACCTTTTTTTTTATAATTTTCTCTCTTTGCGTCTGGTTTGTTTGTATTTTATTTTGGGGGTTTGTATGTATGGGGAGTGGTGTGTGAGAGCATTATGCAATTTGTTCAACTTTTTAGTCCCAGTTTTACCGCCGAGTTTGTTTTTAAGGCAAAAGAGACCAATCATCTTTGTTTTCATTTTTTTTTTTTTTTTGTTACTCTCCACTCAGTATATTTGTAATGTTGCCTATCCATGTAAAATTATGATGTACCATTCATACCTGCCTTGGCTCTGAGAAGTTGCTTTTTTCAGTAAAAGTATGTAACTGGTAATACTGTTGTTTTTATAAATAAAGATCTTTTCTTAGACAAGATTTGTGTGATTGATGTGGCTGTGTGGTGAGGTGAGGAATGACTGCCGTATCATGTAGATAAACATGTCTAATTAAAGAGAGGCAGCCTGTTCGTCTGAGTAATTTCATCCCCGCGCTCTTGTTAAGGCAAATAGCAAACGCACAAACCTGACACTATGTCATTTATTCACTCTGAGCCCCGTTCAGCTTGTTTTTTCAGATGCTGTAATTATCAGAGCTTGTTATCCGAGAAGTTGCTTGTTACCAGTCCTTTTGTTAACACTACAAACGCCTGCTCGTGCCTGCATGAAGGCGACTAACCTTCGGACACACCACACATGGCAGCACAGCTAAAGACTTTTAAGTGTTGACATTCTCAGCTTTGCTGTCGTCTCCGATTACGCATGTTGATGGGGATTAGTCGCATGTGTCTGTGTGAATACGTTTATCAGCTTTAAGACATGTCGAAGGAACACGGGTAGGGTTGTACGAGGACGTAAAAGTGTCTCGGCATTTCCAGTATGCGGCACATCTGAAATGCATCCCACACACAGATTGAGAAGCAGCTGCTGGATCACGAGGGGCTTTAAGTGCATGTCAGAGCGAAAGTGTTGCTATTAGTCAGGTTATGATGTGAATGTGTGTCAGCCTGTGTGAGCCAGACAAAGTCATGCGGCTTCAATGAGTGCGTTCTGAATGTTACCTAAAATACAAATGTTGATGAAGGTTAAAAGTTTTGTTTGTTTTTTTACACTTGGGCAACAACTTGAACTGAAATGACTGTGTAAGATGCAGCATCATAGCCGATAATGTAGACTCAAGGTCGTGTCCATCTCCAGGGGGTCACAGCTTGTATTCTGAAATGATAAACTTTCCCACGGCAGGTATTATACAGGTAGACTAGACAATTACACTATGACATATCAAAAAAGATATATGTTAAAGATTTGGCTTTTGCCAAGGCGCCTGGTAGCTCAGGTAGTAGAGTACAGAGGGTCTTGACCGCAGCGGCCCTGTGTTTGAATCAGACCTTTGTCCTGTTGCTGCATGTCTTCCCCCCTCTTTCTCTTTCCATTTCTTGTCGCTTTCCTGGCAGATAAGGTCATGAGAAAAAGGCCAGAAAAACATTTTACTTTCTCTTAGCAATGAGACCAAGAGGTTAAGCACCTGTAAATACATTTTTTCACTTCCTTTTTTTTCTGTGTTTCCTCATGACGATTTCGCTTCTTGCTCACAGTCTTGTTTTCAAGAAATCATACTCAAACATGTACAAGAAACTGTGGTTTCATTTCATTTACGGAGTTATCTTGAGTCAAGATTGTCATAAATTTCCTCACATGATTAACTTGAAAAAGCTGGCTAGCTAATAACTGTTCTGCATTGCCTGAACCTGTCACCATGGCTGAGGGCAAACAAAGTAAATCTTTTGTGTTTTAATGTTACGGATTCCAAACCATAGAACGACAGGGAGGTGATGTTACAAGCATTTATATTTCATCATGATTCATAATAAGTTATTTTAGATTCTTAGTTTGTTTTTCACTCAAAGAAAAGATGTCTTGTGTCCGACCTGTGATGCAATAACAATGTGTTTCCAAACAAAATGTATAGTTAAAGTGATTTCAGTATGTTTTAGTGCAATTTTAGGGTTTTTAAAAATATTCATTGATGTTTATTTTGATAATATTGTGAACATGACAATTTTCATATTGTCCCATGCCTAGTGGAGACAGCTTTGAAACAGCATTCAGACCTCCGTGATGGTAATTAAAAGACGTAATTATGTAACATTTCTGCACTAAAAAAATGTTTAAAAATGACCTTTGTTCTGTTTTATTGAGTTCTGTATTTACATTATCAAACCCAGAGGAATCATTATTTTATTCAGGGTGAGTGTGCGTTTCATTTGGTCGCTATAACTTCCCAGTAAACGCCAGATGATGCGTCAGAGAGTGATGAAGGATGTCTTTACCAAACACAACATAAAATTTTAATGCGTTTCCTCATCTGCCTGAGTCACGCTGGTTGAAAAGCAACTCCCATCATCCCACGCAACTTCACAACATCATCAAACTACCTCTTTTGTTTTCCTAGCCACTTAGTGCCGGAGACTACATGCTGCGCATTTAAAGAAAATATATCATAAGTGACTGAAGGAATAAAGTATGAAAAATACAAATTCTGGAGGGTGTTCTCCAATTATGCAGACTCTGTCCTAGCAGTGGACCAGTTCTTTAAGCCTTCCTAACTCATGGGAGATTGTCTTTATATGTGTTGTGGACTTGGAGGATGCTACAGGAGTAAAGGGTACCAGGGCTGTTTGCTAAGAGCTAGCCCATTTCTGTATTACACAAGTGAGAGCTGTGTCCATATACACAAAGTTTAATACATTTCCAGCGAGTGTTAGACTCCAGGGTTGTCCCTTATCACCAATCCTGTTGGGCATCTGATTAGGAAGCCTCCTGGGTGCCTCTGTTTGCAGGTTTTCTTGGCACGATCAACTTGGAGGAGACAGTTGATCGGGGCAGACCCGGAGCGAATCGGAGGGATTATATATCTTATATCTGGCCTGAGAACGTCATGGGATCCCTTAAGAGGAGCTGGAAAGCGTTGCTATGGAGAGAGACATCTGGAATACCATCTCAGCCTGCTGAATGGATGGATGGATGGAAAATCTAAATATTTATACAAGAGTTTGGGGGTTTCATTGGGGGGAAATCATGACCTCAGTACATGTTAAACTTTAGTTACAGCCCTGGTGACATGCAAAGGGTAAACTTTATGTAGGTTCTTAAATATCCTACAGCTGCACTTGCCACAGATAATAAACTGCAGTGAAACATAAAGTAGTTTGTCCTTTAGCTCCTGCATGCGTGTATATCTGAGTGACAAGTGTGCGTGCATAACTGCGTTAGTCACTGGGTGTGCGTAGTAACTTCACACACACACACACACACACACACCCTTCCTTAAACTTGAGACCACCGAACGCAGCAGATTCTCCCTCCCTCCCTGTGTCATTTGGTGTCATATCTATTTAGGGCTCCCCCGCTGTTCTTCATTTCCCATCTAACGATCTCTCGAGCTCAAATAGAAGCAGCAACATTAAACTTAAGCACACGAGTTCTGGGCTAAAAACTGCTGGGAGGAGAAGACCAAAGGAATATGGCACATGTTCGGAGAGGAATGATCGATGGGAGGCATTAACACCGGATTCATCACAGCCAGGCTACATTAGGGGCACCGCTGCTTGTCTTACCATGCGTGACGTGGAAACACACCACTGGGAGATTGTGTGTGGCCCTCCGTCCTAATGATCTGTGACTGATCTGTGGAGGAAAGTGAGTACAGACAGCTGAAGAAGTCCAAAGGAACGGCTCAGCCTCGTACCTCATGGGTTCACTTGATGTCCCTGGTCAGTCCAATTCGAACTCAGATGACGAGTCCCCCGGTCGCACTCCAGTCCCGGACTCCTCCCGCCACACCTCGCACACCGGGAGGCAGACCGGGATAGGCGGCCTTGGCTACGGGTTCTGGGTGGCCTGGCACCACCTGAGGCCCTTCATCCCCTTCTTCCTCATCAGCTTAATGGTCGTGGCACTCGTCTACCTGATGCAGGCCATCATCTACGGAGGGCCCTTTAAAGACCCGCTCTTCTTTGTCAAGTTCAACGAGCGCTGGCCGCGGCCCACTCCGCCCCGGCAGGACTCTCCAACGCCAGCTGAGGTGTTCAGTCCAGTCCCCTCCTCGTCCTTTGAGCAAGTCCTCTTTGAACTGCATGCAGACAATGAGACGATATGAGCTGGCTGTTTACAAAAAGGGGGAAAACTTTTCTTTTCTCTGTGGATATGAGGAACACGGACTCAACCGGGATTACACCAGGGCTCAGTGCTATTTTTAAGAACACAAGCTTTGACTATATCTGTGAGTAAGTTAAGAAAGAATATGGACCTGAAATGAACCTGGTATGACAGGCCGATAAAATGGCGCTTTAACGATGTCAACATTTGTAAGTGTACATTTTGAAAGCATTGTATCTGTGTATCTGCCAGAGTACGTGTAGTATTGTGTTTTTTCACTACAAGACTTTATGCTCTCTGCAATTAGGTGTAAAATAATATGTGCTTTGCACTCAGCCAGAAGGAGTGAAAATATCGGCTACCATCCAGTATCGTGCATCGTGTATGTCCCGTCTCTGTCCTTTTTCTAATTTTTGTTTTTTTTTACAAAACCCATGACTAATTATGTTACAGATTGAACAATAGCATGTAATACTAGCTGGTCTTTGCACATCTTCCAGGAATGTGCAGCTGGACCAGACGATTCTCATATCAGGGACAACGAACTACAATCAAACAGTGAGTCAGAGTGATGATATAACAACCTTTTAAATTCAACAGTGCTGCACTTCATCAAAGGGGCAACGTGCACAAATATTTGATCAAAACATTCAAAAATTAACTGAAATTATCAACAGAAGGTAAAGAAAGCAGCTCTGACAATATGATGTCTACATATTGTGTTGCTGAGATAACTACTAAAGTTAGCGTGCTAGCTGCACAGCTAACTGAGCTAGACTGCTACAGTTAGCAGCAGGTAGCGATTATTCTGGTGGTGTGCCGCACCTGTTTGTTTTGAGTATGAATTTGAAAAGGAGGCCAATTTTGACATACTGCAGCTTAAATGTTGTTTGTGTCTGTAGCGACATATCATATCATACAGTTTGTTTGTTATCAGATCTGTGACAATCAATGTTCTCCTTAAGCTAATAAGAGGTTTTAAAAGTCTGTTAGACAACCTACTGTAAGAAATTCCTGTTTTCTGTTACTTTTCCTTCACATGGATCCAACACTGTCCATGAATGCACAGAGTCGCAGCTGGTGACTCAAGAAATCGGAGAGGACGGAAGCAATCCTGTCTGATGTTAGCAAACTTTACCAGAGTCAATTCCCTGTTTGTGTACACATACTTTGCCAATAAAGCTGATTCTAATTCTGATGTTATTTTACACTAGTACAGAAGCTATTTTATAAATGTTACTGATATTGATTTTATTTCAACCAATAACTACTGAAATAGGTTTACATGATCTAATGCTGTAGCACTGTACATGCTCTGTTTAAGCTCCTGTCTCTTTAAGGCCCCTAGTCTGCTCTGATTGGTCATCTCACACATGCCTGACACAGCACCACCAACAACAACAGAACACCTGTGCTAAATCAATTCTAATGTGCCAAACTAGCTGCTATGTATATATTATGGTGTGACATGGTGAGGTATTGTGATGTCACAAAGTCACTGAATTAAAGGCGGGACCAATGACGAAGCATTTCTGGGGCAGTGATTTCTGTGGGAGAGAGGAGCTTCTGTTGATGCAGACTTTGACCTTTTTAACTTTCAAGATCTTTAACATGCACAAAAGCATTCATAAAATATTAAAGGAAAGGGGGGAAAAAAGGCATATTTAGTCTTTTAATCCAGCTCCCACAAAGTAACCAACACAACCACACCCCTGAACCTACCTGTAAATCATTTTTGATGTACCATTCTGTAGAAATAATTTACAGTAAACATCTTTGAAATGCCTGGATTCATCTGGATTATTGTGGATTATTGTGACATTTTGATATCCATGTAAATGCATCTCATGTGTAATTTATTGCTGTCAGTGTCATCAAATATGTTCATACTAATCCTCAAAGGGAGGCCGGGGTTGACAGGCTGACTTGTAGCTGTGTGCAGGGCAACATATAGATAGATAAAAATAACACTTGTCAATGTGTTTATTCATATAACTGATGGACAGGGTTTCCAAGGTTGGTCAGTAAAATCGTTAAACTCAAATGAGATCTTAACCAGACTGAGGCAGAGTTGGTTGGGAACAGTTAACATGGTGTTGTGTTTTTATTGTGTCTTAGAATAGAGTGTCTTCAGCCAGAGTTACGTGACATATACAGTGTTTCACTAATTAGAATGTTGGGTTACATTAGCACAAGCGGAGAAGTCACCAAAGCATCAAAACACAAACATCTTTACTTAACATTAAAATGTAATATGTGCATTAGCCAAATAAATCTGTATAAAAAATTAAGTGTTGGTGTGTTCTATTGCTTTTGAACATTCACATTACACATTCTAATTTTAGGTCTCCCTGGCTGGACATACGCAGTTTAAACACTACACTGAATCCTCCTCCTCATTAAAGTTATCGTGGTCAGTTTTATTTAAGTTGCATTTAAAAACGTTGTTGTATTGAACATGTTTAAGAAACACCTTTAAGTATAATGCAATACAATTCATCAGCAATGCAAACTGAAACCTTGAACATGATCACGTTCATAAAGGTCAGGGTTAGTTGAATTACTTTTAGAAAGGTGGATGAAATAATCTTGTCCAAGCGCAGTATTTTCCCACCACAACGACACTATAAAAATACTACATTTAATCAGTATTAGTGATTTTTCCGGTCATTCTTTTTAATCCGATTGTTAAAATATATTTAAAATGCACTTATTTGGCTCTGATACAGTAGCAACTTAGTAACTTGAGTAACTCCAGTAAATTACAAGTACCTCAAAAATGAGTAAAATGCACTCTGTTACGTGACACAAGTTACACATAAATGCTGTCACTTACCACCAAACAGACATATCTAGATGGATTCAAATCTTTAGAAACGACACCGGAAGTAACAGGAGTGACCCATCTCGTGTTTGATGCGCCTGCTGTCTGTCATCTTTGACTATCCGTCGCTGCCCTGTCTGCGCGCGGGCCCTCCTGCTGCCCCCTGGCGGCGGAGCGACACGCAGCAGGTGACCGACCGTTGGCGCTGCTGACCACGCTGACCTGTGGATGACCTCACCAACACGGACAGAAAACCAACTTTAAAACACAACAGCACTGTCTGTCATCACGTTGTTCAGCTGTACTTGTTAAAATGTTATTCCTCTGACGTGCGGACGGACTAAAAAAGAGCTTTGAGGCTCTGAATGGTGAGTGAAGCTCATGTCTGTCACCTGCCCGCGTTTGTGTGCAGCATCGCGACAGTCCGCCGGGTTAAAGTGGTCCACACAGCTCAGGTTGTTCTGAGAATCATTGTCAGATTAGATTAGACACAATGATGTGAGTTATCTGACATGTTAACAGGTTATGACTAGTTTACACCTGCTTTCTCTGGGTGGGCTTGATGCGTCGGGCTGCGCTAGCTGGCTGCTAGTTGTCAGCAGTGAAGCTAATCTGCAGGTGCGCTTTCATCTTAGCTTGTCTGTGGTGGAGGGTTCCTGTTTAAATACACTTTGTTCCTAATAGTGAGAAAGTTGTTGTCTGTAATTTAAATCAGGAAAAAATCTGTTAGAAATATATTCAGTAAAATATGTATACAAAAATATAAAAAGTTTTTTAAACAGTTATTTCAGCAGCACTTTAATTGTAGTAATGTTACATTGGTCTAGTTTACTGCTAATGGGCGAATTTTTGATTTCCCACATCAATGAGGAGAACAATCTAGTGTCATGAAACACATGCAGTTTAAATGTCATTTAGAGTAAGATTAAGGCTTTTTTTTAACTGTGCAAAACAATCAATTAGATGTTTATCATAGCCAGTATCTATCAAAATACAGCATTCATATTTTTGAATAAAATACAAATATGTATATATGTAAATTATATTTAGATAAAAATACGTCTCCAACCTCAAGTTGTAAATTGTACAGTACACCATCAACCCTGATCATTAAATGCACATTTTCTCATATAGTTTGTTTTCATGATGCGGTTTTTCAAAAAAGAAATTAATCTGTTCAGTGCAAAACACAGAAGATACATAAGTATATATAATCTATGAGCCTGGATTCATGCCTGTGAGTATCACATAATTAATTTGAGTCATAACAGATCAGAAATAAGCTGAGTGTATTTTGTTTTCTTGTTTTATATATGTGGACTGATGATGTTTCTATTGATCACTGTTTGTTAGCTTGAAGTCAAATACAGCCGGAGAGAATTCAGCAGTCCTGAAGAAATAAATCCAGTGAATTCAAATATTATGTAGTTTGCAGAATGTCCAAGTGCAAAGTCCAAATCACAGAAACTGCAATTTTGTTCATGTGATTTTTCAAAATGCAGATGTACTTTTTGACCCTCACTCTCCTTTTCTCTGTCTCCCTCCTGTGAAGTGGATGGAGAGATGTGGTGCTACCAAAAGCCGGGGTTTGAAGGCCTCCTCCTCGCCGAGCTGCAGAGACAGCAGCAGTGCAGCCAGTTCTGTGACACTCTGCTCAGGACGGATGGTACAAAATACACCCAAGAAAACAGTTTAAATACACATTACAACGAAGATTAACAGTCAATTATGATAGATATAATCAGTTAATGTTTTCAGTCACTTTTCAAGGAAAAGTTTGATACGTTTGCTTGTTCCAATTTCAAGGATTTGCTGATTTTTCTTTCTGAGTTTTTGACTTTTGAACTCTTGGAAGGACAATAGAAAGGAAATTGTGATGAGCATTTTGTAAACTAAACGATAAATTGAGAAATCATGAATACATCATGAATAAATCTTGCAGCCCTACTGCATATTTTGATCTCATATTATAGTTTCATGTAGTTGTAGAAATGATCATCAGTGACTTATTTTATCCTCCTGCAGGTGTTTCAGTGCCAGCACACAGTTGTATTCTCTCAGCCATCAGCCCCCACATCTCCTCCGCTCTCTCCTCCACACCGCCGCCCCCGGCAGGACAGAGCCGGCTCCTGGAGTTTCGGGCTCTTGGCGGCTGCACGCTGCTCCACATGGTCAGACTGTTGTACTGTGGAGAGATGGCAGGCGAGGGGGAGGAGGAGAAACAAGAGGCCATTTCTGCTGCAGCCATGCTGGGCATCCACGGGCTGGTGGAGGTCACAAGAAGAGACTGTAAACGCAGACATGGGGAAGGAGAAGGCCGGCTTGCAGAGGCAGGAGTGCAGACGGAGCCTGAGGAGAATGATGGGAGGCGGGGCAGGTGGAGGAGAGAGGTCAGTGGTACGAGCACTTTTCTGTGGAGAGAAACATTGTCAGAAGGTGGGAGAGACACATGGACGCAGACGGAAGAGCTGCAGGCGAGCACAGCTCCTCCTTCTCAGCCGGCAGCCTCCTATCAGACTATTGACATCGCAGCTCTCCAGAGTTTAGAACAGACAAACCCCACTCTTCTTTCGCCTCAATTTCCCTGCGTTTTCTACCAACTAGATGAAAACCAAACACACCAGCTTTACTCTGCTCCCATGCAAGAAGCCACAGCAGCTGGACACACATCTGCGGTACATGTGGTACCGCCGTACACCTCAGTCCCCCCGTCCCTGCCGTCTTTTTCAAGTCAAGCGACTACGTGTGCTGCTGACCCTCAAGAAGCTGAATTGGAGGACGAGAGGTACGAGCAGTTTCAAGGCGACATACCCGGTTACATCAACCACTTCCTGAACCCAGAGAAGAAGAAGGAGGGCTCCCGCAGGAGGCAGGGCAGAGGAGAGGGAGGTGCCAGGAGGGGTGGGACCGGTGAGAGAAGAGCCAGGAGACCACGAGGGAGGACAGTGGGGAGAGGGAGAGGAGGGTTAATGCAGACGGTGGACGTGCAGGACGTGGGGACGAGCAAGCTGCAGAAGTTGTTCCTGCAGAGGTGGGGGACGAGGGCGAGTAGGACAGGCCAGGGCGGAGGAGCTGCAGGTAGGAGGCTGCTCCTGAAGACCAGAGAGCTTCTGATGCCAGCCAAGAGCCGGAGGAGGACAGTGCGTGGGAAAGTGTGGGAGTTTGGCCCGGATGGAGACGCGCTGTTATCCAGCGATGGAGGAGCAGGTAAAGCACAGCGTGGGCGGAGAAGTTCAACACAGCAGCCGAACCAGGTGAGAGTGAGAGAAAACATGAAACGAAAAGATATCAGAGTTATTTATTGTAAAAAAATTGTGACATTACAAGTAAACCAGTGCTTCGTGATATAAACATGACATGGAGACAAGAGGGCTGGATTTTGATTCAAATCAAATACAAAAACCTCAGCAGGCTTGATTTTGTGAACATTTTAGATCTTGAAATATAGTATTTTATTTTGAAAGAGGATATTAGAGGGGCCAACAACTTTCAACCAAAAGGTTCTGATTGCATTTACAGTTACTATTCTTGAGTCGTAAATCTTTGGTACCAGGCCAAGAGACGTGTTTTTATTAGAGGATAAATGTAGAGAGAGATATCCAGCTGAATTATTTTATTCTATTTTGTTATTTATTATTATTTTTTAATATAAGATTCCACAAACAGACTTGTCAGTCATGTTAACCTCATGTGAGTATCATCACATTCTAAGACTTTCTTACATCGCTCGTTACATATTAAGTGCTGTATCATACAGTATCAGATAATAAATACTATTGAGTAGAAGCTTCAAGTAAGTATTAATTTCATTATTCATTTATTTGCCATTTATTTGATCAATTAGCTGATAAATTGTTTGGTCTATAAGACATGAGACATAACTGAAGCTATTACACATTGTTAATTATTTGAACGTTTGCACTTTTATTGTCATATACACAGTTACAGGATGACGTCCCTGCTGGTCAACCTCAGAGGGCGACGCCCAGGCCAACAACGTGTCTTTCCTCATTTTCTTCCCCTCCCATGAGATTCTACAATGATCATACCACAGCTGCCTCCAGCCCCTCCCTCCAGCTTTCTCCGTCAGACGGCCTGAGATCCCCTGCAGCCTCCTTCGTGTCTCCAGCATCGTCCCTGATCCACACCACCCCTGTCCCTCCTCCGGCCCCTCCGCCTCACGAGGAACAGCCCGAACACATTGATCGTCTACTGGAGGAAGTGATGATGGGCCTGGACATTTTACCAAACAACAGCACCGCTCTACATCCTCAGCCTCCTGTTCCAGACGGTTTCAGTACCTACACCTCCTCCAGCCAAACTATGGAAAAACAACAAGGCCAGGTTTCTGTAGAAAGAAGAGATAATTGCTCCAGCTCTGCAAACAATGAGGTTCCCGTTCTGCGGCAGCAGGGACAGGGGGAGCTGAACGAGATGCTGGAGCACTTCCTCCTGTCCTTTGAGAAGCACGTCGACAGCTGTGCTGGCAGGGACGAGGTGGAGGTCGGTGGATTCAGAGAGGCTCCAGTCAGAAGCTCTCAAATAACCAGACAGCAGCAGAATGAAGCGAGACGTTCACAGGGACGTAAAGCTTCAGCTCGCAGTGACGCTCCCCCAAAACTTTCTGAGAACCTGCCAGGGAAAGTCAGAGAACCAGTCAAACATCGGAGAAAGAAAAAACAATTTAATCAATATATGTTCCCGTTGGAGAGGAAGAAGGTGAGGGTGAGGGTGAGGAAGCCAGCATTATTGAGTGACGCAAAGTCCAAAATGGTTCATGACCAAGGCGACAAGCTCCAGCAGATGCCTGTGGTGAAACTGGAGAGGAGTGGCCCACTGCCAGTCAGAGTTAAACTGCAGGGAGACAGCTGCCAGACTCTGGAAGTCAAGGTGGCAAACATTTCTAAAACCTCTCTGCTAATGTTTCTGATGATGTCTGCTGTCACCATCAGATGAGAAAATACAAGTGTTATAACTGATTGTATGGGTTTTTCTGTGTGTTTATATATTTCAGAGTCTTGCAAAAGCAAAGTCCGGATCATCATCGATGACACGTGACAGCCGGAGCACCAAGACGTACCCCATCAGGAGCAGGATTAAGCAAGCACGTCTGGTGAGCACTGACCAAGATGACAGGACCAGACTGATATCTGTCAAAATAATCACAATATGATAAGTATTATTTTAGTACACTGTGAAGCTCTACTCTTGTTTTTGTATTTGTCTGTACATGTATCCAATAAGATTCATTTGTTTCTCAGGAGAGTGTTTCCTCCCCCCTTGAGGAGCCACTCGTACAGACACGCTTGCCCTCAGCCGTCATACCAGGTAGAAGGCGAGGCAGGCCAAGGAAAAACAGCCAACCTCCTAGTTTATGTAACGGAGAGAGTTCAAGATCGCCAGTTCAGACACAGCCTGTGGAGCCCTGTGGCACAGAGGAGTTACCGGAGACAAATCAGGAGAGAAATGAAGAAGAAATCACTGTCCAGCCGCAGCAAGAGGCAGCAGGACCTACAAAGAGGGGAGAAAAGAGGGGAGAAAAGAGGGGAGCTGAGTCCGAGGAGGAGACAAGTGATGATTCCACTGTGCCCAAGAGGGTTTGCTTTGAGCAGATACAACAGCCGACCTCCGAGACGTTAACGCCAGGCTCTGCATCTGCAGACGAAGAGATCGAGGATGTAATGGATGTGGAGACTGTTTCACTGGCCAGTGTACGAGGTTGTTTACAAAGAGAAGAAGTGTCGAGTGAAATCAAGCAAAGAGAAATTGAGGAGGGTTCGATGGATGAAGAGATGGAGAGCAGCGATGACACGCTAGTCGATGTGGATGGAGACGAGGAAGAAGAGATGGAATGCCGAACAGCACCAACGCTGGTACATTACGTCAAAGTGAAGCCTTACGGTTCACCTGCTTCATGCTCAGACGTCAGTCAAGGGTCTCCGGACAGCTCGGAGGAGGACATTGACGTGATTGGAGGATCCAGTCCAGCTCCTGATCCTGAGATCATCAGCTGGACGGAGACTTCAGCAGACGAGACAGGGGAAGGAGACGAGGATGTGGACGTTGTCGGAGAGAAGACAGACTTCGCCTCAGCTGTGATCTTCGCTGCGATGAGTCATGGTGAGCTCGACAGAAATTATCAGACTGAAGTGCTCTTGCGTTAGTCTCTGTCATTTTGTTTTCTACTCGTCTTCAGTTTGTGGTTTCTTACATTTGGTTTTATTGTGTTTACCTCTGAAAATCACGTGAGGGGGGTGTGGTCTCCTACTCTGCCAATGTTTAGGGAAAAAAAGAGCTGTGAGCAACATGTTCGCTCTTTGTTTGATTTAAAAGTCAGAAAAGAAAAGATGTGCTCTATGATGCATCAGGATAGTTGGGTGAGTTAATTAGTGAGAATCAGCAACAAAACAACAGGGCTTGAGTTTAGTGTAAAGACTTAACAACAGTCAAACTGACTGAGATTGTTCATTGTTTCCACTTTATTGAGACAAACATGTTCAAAGGTTCTTACTGCTACGTTCAGTCATTTTTACGCAGATATGTTCAGTTTGTTTTAGCTGTCAAGTGTTAAAAAAAACAAGAACCAAACAGTTAAGAATCTGCAAAAAGAATTAAAAATCAGGTTTATGCAGTGACAAAGTAATCAAGAGTGTTTTATTAGTTGTAAATATGACTATGACTGTTTTAGTTGTAAATAGCGTTGATGACATCAGCCTCTGTTCTGCCACAGTTTGTAAATGTTCCAGGAAAACGTACTTTTTTTACTGTCAGGTTGCGTTTCACAATGTTCCTCGTGGCACTTTGAGTCCAAGACTCTGATTTCTAAAATAAAACAATTGTTTTCTACTTCCTGCGTCTCATCAGCCCTGTTCTTGAATGCATGTGCACATCGCTGCAAATGAAGCATCATAGTGTAGATTTATTTTTCTCTCTCACCTCGTGTTTCATATTGAAACAAAAATCACAAACGTACAGGACTTGATGAAGCCTGTGGGGCTTTTCCGTATGGTCAGTGGCTTTGGGCTTCAAACGATGACGCTCTACCTGCCCCTCTGGCGTTAGTTGTGGCCGTAGGTGACAACACTCCCTTCACATACGTAATGTCAGCTTTGCTGTTTACGCCTGTTAACCTTATTACGTTACTTAAATTAAAAACAAATCAGTCTAGATCAGTCTTTCTCCTAAGGGAGCAGCCTGTGAATGACCCAACCCCTCCCAGCCAAACCGCTGACTCTGACTTTCAACAAGTGGCGCTAGAGGGGGATCTGCAGCCTGAAACGAGAAGCCTACAGCCTGTATCAGACATGTTGGCAATGAGAACAGGATGCTCCGGCTGCTTCTCTGTGCTCTCATATTGAAATACCAAACTCTTAAATAAAGATGGAGGGAAAAAAAGCCACATAAAAACCGGACCAATACAGCAGCATGGTCCATTATTATTGATCAGTCATAATACTCATGAAAAACTAAAATGACGAGTGGTCAACATAGTTATTTAAGTTGTAGTGTCTCCTGGAAGTTTCAGCTGCGTTGAATTAGACTTCATTGTGTTTGGATTAAGTTGCATGTTGTTTTGTTATTTTCCTTCTTTCGTTCTTTCTTTCTTTCTTTCTTTATTTCTTTATTTCGTGTTTTGTGTGTTTGCATGTTGTTTTTATCTGAAGTCTCACAGCGGACTTTCTATACAGTTTTAAGTCAGAAACACTCTGACTTTGAGATGAATATCTGAACGTCTTCCTCCTGTTTCTCCACCTATCCTGTCTTTTTTTGTCATTAATCTACAGCTTCCCTCACAGTGAGCTGTCTTGCCTAATTTAGCACCTAACATTGGTTTGGCACACTTGAATATAGATCATTTTGTGGCTACATTTGAGTCCCCTGCCTTGAAAGGCAAATGTCAAAGCTTGTAGTTTTCAATAGCGACAAAGTTTCATTTTGGGGCAAAGTACCGAAACATCATTAGAAACGTATCGAACCATTCTTGCCACATACTTTAATCATGAGAAGTGTCTGTTGATATTTTTCATACTGTCACAATTCAAACCGATTAAAACCGTCACAAAGTTCAGCCAAACACAAACTCTGTCATCCGTAGAGAGAAGAACTGACTTTACAGGCGTCTCATATATCCGCAGGTGGTGTGTTTCATATTTTATTCATGTTTCCGTCAGTGCACTCTCACATACACGCTTGTACAATAAAACAATAGGACATGAGGTGAAAATGAGTTTATTAGTTATCAACCTGTGGATCAACCTCCTACACACAACAACAAAACACATCTGAGCTGTGCCGCGGCAGCGGTCGGCTGCACCGAGGAGGGCGCCTGCAGCCGGGGGAGGCCTTTTGTTCCGGTCGACGGCGCCGTGTTGGAGCTTCATCTCCCCCTCTGGGTCCTCGCTCGGCTCAGGTGAGAGTACAGCGCAGGTGTGTGTTTGTGTGTGAGTGTGCAAGGGACCTCTTAAACCGAGTAAAAAGACACGTGTGTGTCAGTGGCGTCTGTGTGTGTGTGTGGAGCGTGTGTTTCCCTGTGCTTTAACAGTGCGATATTGTCTCTTATCACACTCTGGCAGCGGCTGTAAATCAGTGGTGGTGTGGAGTCGGGGAGGGGCGGCTGTTGTGCCTCAAGTCAAGAGGAAGGAGAGGAAGAAAGAGAAAGAGAGGAGGGGGGAAAGGTAAAGATGGGGGTCGGGTGGGGGTGGGGGGTTCGAGGGGAGCTGCTGTCTCAGTCTCAGCCTGTCCTCCTCTCAGTGCTGGATACGCCTGATGGACTGGATCTGGGGGGTCTGACAGTGGGAGCCCCAGTTCCTCCAGTGCTGGTAGTCTCCGCTGTGTCTCTCACACTCCATGATGTACTGCTGGCCCCTGTAGCCGGGGTGCTGGTAGCACACAAAGCTGAGGGGGGGACAAGAGAGGACGGCAAGGGTTAGTGTGGATTGAGAGCTTCCAGATGGATAGTTTGACAGAAACTTGAGACAGAGATCAGCTGGAAAATACGTCTTATTCGCACAGGTTCACACTAAACTTACGCGCCACACTGCACGTGCATGGAGCCGACCTCGGGCATCATCCAGCCCATGGCCTGCAGGGAGGGGTAGTCGTCACAGATCTCCACGCTGCGACCCATGAAGTTCTCCCTCTCGAAGATGATCATGCGGCTGCTCTGGTGAGACTGAAGACGAGGGAAAAGAAACGCACAGTTGTGAATTTTAAGATTCTCGCGGTACTTCTAGACTCGAAGAGAGGGCCATGTGGGTGTGGACTCACGGCGCAGTAGATGGGGCGCAGAGACATGAGGCGCTCCACGTGGTAGGAGAGGGAGCCGCTGTAGGCGTCCCAGTGGGGGTACTCTCCTCTCTCCAGGATGAACTGCTGGCCCTGGAAGTCATGGTGCTCGAAACCAACCCAGCTGTTCAGAAATACAGAGAGAGAGAAAGAGCAGTTTGGTTTTGTTTCATCCAGAGGACAAGTTCTAGAGGACTAAGAGGGAAAGTGTAGGACTTACGCTCCGCTCTCCACCCTGATGGAGCGGATGTTGTCCAGTCCGCACTCCTGAATGTTGCAGCACTCGGAGGTGAACTCCAGGCACTTGCCCTGGAAGTGCTCCTGCTCGAACACAGTCACCTGAGGGGACGAGACGAGACGAGACTTGAGCGGGCGGCAGCAACTTATCACGAAGTTCATCCTCTGAACTTCAAGCAAAAATGAACACATTATAATCACATCGTTTGTGCATAAAAAACAAGTGTGTTACCTTGAAGAAGGGAGCCATGCCCATTCCTGAGTTGACCAGTGGCTGCATCATGGGGGACCTTGTAGTTCTGTACATCTTTACTCCTGAGAAGAAGGCAGGAGGGGAGAAAAGTGTCATTTAGAGACTCGTTCGGTTCAATAATTAGGTATTTTTCGATGGTTTGTAGTGTTTTTCTCAGTAGTAAAATATGCTGCTGTTAAATTCCCACTGACTAATAAACAATCTGAGCTGAGACATCTGGAGGAGATCTGCTCCTAAACACATCACTGACTTTTTTTTAAATAAATGTCGTCCAGGTGTTTCAGAGAGTGCTTTTTGGTTTTCAGAGTGTTGGTGTGTGCAGCAGCTTGAGAGCACCTGTGTGTCTGACCCTGACCGTGTGGAGACTGAGAACAGAGTTGCATCCTTACCTAGACTGGCACTTTATTAGAAGAGCTTTGGAGTGGTACGCGCCTACCGCCTGCCTCGCGTAGAGTTTTGGGAGAACCTGGCGCTTCAGTTTTATACCGACGGGTCGGGGAGCGCGCCTGCCGGAGCGCGTCCACGGCTCCGACTCGGACCACGCTCTCCGTTCGTTTGGCACAGCGGTGGCATCCAGTGGGGCGCGCTCCCGAGGCTCGCCGAGCTCGCGGCCGCTGCTGGACGCTGCTGTGTCGCCAGCTCAGCACATCCCATAGAGCCGCCGCTGCCCCGGGAGAACAAAGGCGCTCCGGTATGTTCGGGCCCCGGTCAGCAGTCCAGCGCGCACCCCGGCACAAAGGGCCGGGATCGGGCTGGAGAATGTGGGGATTAACGGCGGAGCAGAGAGGCACCGCGGGGGAGCAGAGAGAGACGACTGGGTGGGTCTGTGCGCCTGTAGAAAAGTTAAAGTTTCATTTGAGCTCCGATCACACAATGGCTCCTCTAACGGTTCCTGCGCGCGCACCTTCAAGGCACACAGATGTTTGGTTGAACACAGATGTGGTGGTCATCAATCAATGACTTTTTATTCTTCTCACTTATTTTCCAACATGTGAACAAAGTCATCAAGTGTTTGACAGTTTCTTTTGCTTTATGCTTTTCATTATTTTTTCTGTTATTTGTTTTTGAACTATTATTTTTGTCTGTCGTTACTTTTTCTTTACATATTCGAAATAAACATTCCAATAAGACATTCCAATCAATAAATCAGAGCGGCCCAAGCTTAAACTCAATGGTGGATCAAAATTGTATTTATTGAAATGTATATTGTGTTGTGTTGTTAAGATAATTAAAAATATATAAAGATGCAAAATGCCAGTAGGACAGTTTCACCCACCAGCTGTGTTCGGATTATGAAATATATTTAATAATTATTCAACATGTTACATTTTTGTATTACTTTTGAAAAAATAAAACATCACTGACTGGATATTTACATGTTTAAAGGTGCAAAATGTAAGAATTTTAATTGAAAACAGTCTTGACTTTATCAACCAAATGAACATATGTAACATTATAGAAATAACATTGTGTCACTTAAGTTAGCATGCTAACCAGCTAGCCCCAGTCGGTACCGGTCCAAAGCTCCTGTGTTAGCAGAGTGAACACCAACACTTCCCCGGTGCTCCCAGCTCCAGATCTGAACCAGGAGACGCAGCTTAAGTCGGCTTGTTACTCTTTTGTTTTTTGTTTTTGAGTAAGAATTTCACAGCTGGCAAGTTCTTACACATTGGAGCTTTAAT
Source organism: Sparus aurata (assembly GCF_900880675.1). NCBI lineage: Eukaryota > Metazoa > Chordata > Actinopteri > Spariformes > Sparidae > Sparus > Sparus aurata. The sequence continues at coordinate 25,962,738 of NC_044204.1, read as the reverse complement.
TTTTAGACCTTTTTGGGCTAGAAACATCTGGCAGAACCTTATTGTGAGCCAGCCTCACTTTGGTTTAACAAAATAAATGGCTCCCAAAGTGGAGTTGCAGATACTTCCCCATTGAAGCAGCAAAACATTTATAAATTACACCAAACATATCAAAATCAGACCTCTCCTATTGAAAAAGTGTCAGTGGTCCGATGTTTCTGTGTGGGACTACTCCTGATGAGAAGTTTGGATCTTTAGTGAGGAAACTTTCCATCCAGATTTGTGTGTCTCACTGACATTATCTGGAAACGTGTCGCCTGAAATTACATTTAGATTCGTCCACTTTATGTTTGAAGCCACACATTCCTGCTGCCACAATCAAATAATGAAAGTTTAGTGAATATTCTGGTTCATATTAGTAGGTTGTTGTGGTAATGGGAGATTAAAGAATCTGACGTATAACACCAAACTACTATGATTTTGGGAGTAAAATTTTACTCCAACAGTTGAACTTGTGCTTTACTCTGTCAGTAACCGGTGGTCTGTCTGCTCTCCAGCTTGTGTCAGTGGTCCTCTACCTCCGCCCATCCCCTCTGTCCGTCCCTCCCTGATGATGTGGGGTTTCTTTTGTCCCGCCGCTCTGACCTCAGCAGGTTTGTTTCTCTGCCCATAATCCCCCTCCTATGGGCGCCAGCGTATAAAAGGCAGAGGCGCACTCCGAGGCACATACACTCTGAGTGAGGCTCGGCACAGGCATCGCACACACAGACAGGTAAGGTACACACGCATACGGTGCGGTACAAAAAAAAAAAAATACAGATTATTCCACATACTTCCATCTCTCATGCATCCTTCCTTTGCACCATCGAACATGCTCGATCTGCCAAATGAACAAACCCTCTCTGAGTGTTTTTCCCCTCTCTCTCCCCTCCAGTAATCATGTCCAGTGGAGATAAGTCCAAGACCTCTTCCCAGACCGATGGGAAGGCCGCTCAGGGCAAGAAGTCTGAGATGGGAATGATGTCCTACAAGGTGGGTGGCTCTTCTTGTCTGAAACACACTGAGGTATATTTGATTGATCATATCGCAGATGTTGTTCCGACTCACATTGTCTGCACCTGTTTCCCCCCTTCCAGATGTACGTGTTCGACCAGGAGAACTTCCAGGGTCGCATGATCGAGATCAGCAACGAGTGCATGAATGTGTGTGAGATGGGCATGGACCGCGTGCGCTCCCTGCGCGTCGAGTGCGGACCGTAAGTCTCCGAAACAAGACACACGTCCGCATTCTCACATTTCAAACCACCTCACGTCTTTGATATATTCGTGACGTCCTCTCGTGTGCAGCTTCGTGGGCTTCGAGCAGATGAACTTCTGCGGTGAGATGTACATCCTGGAGAAGGGAGAGTATCCTCGCTGGGACTCCTGGAGCAACTGCCAGAAGAACGACTACCTGCTGTCCTTCAGGCCCGTCAGAATGGTAAAAGAATATCACACTTTCACGCTCTCGAGTCTTCTCTTTTGCTTTAGACCCCCATCTCTAAACCAGTCTGTCTCTCCTCCAGGACCCCGAGAAGCACAAGATCTGCCTGTACGAGGTCGGAGAGTTCAAGGGCCGCAAGATGGAGATCATGGACGATGACGTTCCCAGCCTGTTCTCCTACGGCTTCACCGATAGAGTGGGCAGCATCATTGTCAGCTGTGGAACGTGAGTGCAGCTCAGAAAGACATAAAAATCCATCCACGTAAAGTCGATGCTGTTCTGACATGTTTCCTCTTCCCCCTCCAGCTGGGTGGGATACCAGTTCCCTGGATACCGTGGCAGCCAGTACCTGCTGGAGAAGGGCGACTTCAGGCACTTCAACGAGTATGGTGCCCGCCATCCTCAGTTCCAGTCCGTGAGGCGTATCCGTGACATGCAGTGGCACCAACAGGGCTGCTACACCATGGCCAGCAAGTGAGGCTCAGGGAAGGAGAGAAAGAGAAAGAGCGGAAGTGAGGGAGAGGGGCGGAGGAAGAGGGAAAGGGGGAGAGATGTCTGAGGCTTTACCTCAGTGCAAGTAATGATCTAACGCAGTGAGGGGAAGGGTGAGGATTTAGATCTGCCCCCTGATTGGAGACAACACCTCAGTGGAAGGACCAGCCGGACCACCCTCCATCCCTCCCTGTCTCTACTTTTCTCTTTCTCCCCTATGGGCTGAGTTTTGCTTCCCCCCCTTTTCTCCCTTTTTTTTAGTCCCTCACTTCATTCCCCTCCACAGTCCTCTGAAACACCAAAGAGGGAACACGACTCCTCTGGCTGTTTTTACACACTTGATTCTCGGCTCAGGGTATGATGCACCATGGGAAACTGAGTCCCTAGAGCCCCCCTTGCCCCCCAACCTCTTGCCCCTGTGCTCTGCACACCCTCTCTGCTGTACAGAATCCTGGCCAAGTTTTCAATAAAAAGGAAAATCTTGATTTCAAATATGTTGTTGTTGTTAATTATTACTGATAAATCACCTGAATGAAAATGTTCATGAACAAAAAATGGCAAATAAAATAAAATATCAAGATGAGTAAAATATGTCAGATTTATCCATTTCATTAATCAACGCTTCTCTGAAGTTCAGTATTTTGAAAGTTTCCTTGAAACATTTTGATCCAGTTTGTTTGTTTTGTGTGTGTGATACTTGTGTTCATAGTTTTAATTGTGAAACTATAGTTGTAATGCATAAAGTGAACAAACACCATTGTAGTCATGCTGAATGGGGTTGGGAGAGATTTGCATGGTCAGCGACAAAATACCTCTGAGTCAAATGTGCTTTGTTAAAAACTAAAATGCAGCGTACAGAAAAAGAGACAAGCTGCGACGATGATTGTGTGACGTACTGTCATATTAGTGTGTCGGGCCAAAACCCTGTTTTTATATAGATATTTAATAATTAGTCAAATGAAAAACTGAATGATTTCTATTGAAAACAAGTGAGAATTTTTTATTCCATTCAAGCACAACTTTATTTTTAGAATATTGTATTAAAACATGTAAAATATAAAAAAATAAAAAAAACTCACATGTTTTTATACAAAATATATAGAATAAAGAATATATATAAATATAATTTCATATGAAATGAATCATTTTTCTGTAGTAGCACAGGCAGTGTTTGTTCTTGTTGAGTCTCCATTTAAAGGTCCAGTGTGTTGGATTTAGTGACATTTAGTGGTGAGTTTGCAGATTGCAGCCAACTGAACAATCCCCTCGTTTGACCCTCCTATGGTGGAAAACGCCCTCCTGTAGGGTTGGTGTTTGTTGTTTGTCTGTTCTGGGCTTCTGTAGAGACATGGAAGTGCAACATGGACTCTGTGGAAGAATCTGTGGATATAAAAGCCTCATTCTAAACTAAAAACACAACAATTCTTACCCTCAGGTGAAAATATACTAATGAAAGCATAATCATGAAGAAAATATTCCCTTTTTGCCCTTTAATAGATCCTCCTGTGTTTATCTTTCATCCAATAATTTACACACTCATCCAATTTTTGTACGTATCTTTAATTAAAAAAAGATTTTTTTACAGATTTACAAACAAGATTTTACACTCAAAGAGCAAACATTGATTATATAAAAATACATCTAAAAAACACAGTCATAAAGGTTTTTTTTCTATGAAGCGTTTGATATGTTTTGCAGCTTTTAAAATACTTTGAGTTGCACCGCAGATCAGATGTTAATAGTCGTGTCTATTTGTCTCAATTTGTCTACTTGAAACTTTTTTTCTCTTTTTTAAATTTAATATAAAAAAATACAATTTTAGATAAGCGCTCTTAAAAGCGTAGTGTGCTAACTAATCAAGCAGTTGCATAATCTCCATGTGTCGGTCTGATGGGTTGTTGGGCAGCTGGGCCGGTCAGCGAGACATCATCCGCACAAACTCTGGAAACACAAAAGGGAAGAGTGAGGGGTTAAAGACGAGGGTGGACGTCTTCTGAGATGGATCCCGGGAAGGAAATGAGAATTTCTCTCACCCTCAAAGTCCACCAGACCGTCTCCGTTGAGGTCGACGTCTCGGAGGATCTCGTTGATCTCTCTGTTGGTCACCTGCTCTCCCATCAGCTTCTTCATGGCCTCCCGCAGCTCAGTTAGACTGATCTGACCGTCACCGTTGGAGTCAAACTGAACACAGAGACGCACATCACATCTGATTTAATCATGACTTGAATAGAAACACTTAAAGGCTGCTTTCAGCACAGCCTGATTCTCTTTTTTATACTACCACTGAATGGTACGAAAGAAAGAAATGATCAAATCCTTCACATGGTGCCTCCTTATGAGGATGAAGTAAAGTGTCACCCCACCCTGTCACATGCTGAGTAATAACCATCATTTAAAATAGGAAAATTATACTTAATTAAGCCGTATATAAAAGTTATTTCCATGTAAACAAACAATGAAATGCTTCATAACCCTTTTCTTAAGCAATTATTTATTGTAAAGCTTTAAAATGCCACTAAATACTGTGTAGTTCTATATTAAAAAGTTGCAACTGATAATTGTTTTATAAAGTATTTCATGCTTTAACAGTCAAATGTCTGTTAAATAAAGTTGAGTTAGCTAAATTCTACATTTATTAATCATTTAGCGTTACCTATATATGAGGTTTATCAGCCAGCAACAACAAAAGGAAACAGTACAAACACAAATAGTTAAGTTACATGTATTTAAATAACATTAGTAAGAATCAAAACTGCATTGTACTCATTATATTCCGTTGTGCAACTCAGAGGTGAACGTTTGCAATCTTGTACTTTTCATGTTGTGTTGCTCTCTGACTAAAATCTTGCAAAACCTGAATCATGACATCGTTCACCAGCGTCAGAGACTCTCATGAGTCATGTGTGAATATCTCATTATCTCCCACCTGTTGTCTCCACAGACCTTTTTTTTCTCACACTAGACATTTTGACTTGTCGTAACAACACTGACGATGACTCAGCCGCCAGTAAGATTTTTTTTCCAGTGAGTCAACGTTCTCAGTAACACAACCCTGGCAGAGCTCAGATACAGGTCAAATGTAGGTCTTGTCTTTTTCTGTTGTAACTTGTCTAATTGTGTCATTAATCATCCGTCTACTAAATACTGACACGTATAAGTGTTACAGCCTGTTCTTAATCAAGACTTCTCGCTCTTTCTCCTCTACATGTGAACACCTTAAGTTTGCGCCAGCATTGAGCACATCTTTTGTTCCTTTTTTGTCCCCACATGGATCAGATTCATAGATCCATTACACGATTGATGGCTCCATCCTAGAAACTATAGCAGTTCAGTGCAGTGTAGAAGTTGATAGTGTTATTATTGGATACACCTGCACCTGTGATCGATAAGTCAAAGTGTCCCAACATCACCGACCTCTTTGAAGGCATCTCGCAGCTCTTTGACTCCGATCATGTCCGCTGTCTCTGCCAGCATCTTGGGTCCCATCAGCTCCACGAAGTCCTCAAAGTCCACTTTACCTCCACCTGCAACACACGAGTCCTGTCAGACCGTGATCTCTGATCCAGTCATCATCTCTCATAATCATTTTCACGTTCTCCTTTAAATAACAATTCATTTAATCAGTTGTATTTACAGCAAACACAAGCTGTTCTATTTTATTTTAACAATTGTGAGAATTCACCAGTCTAGTACAATAAAATTCAGACAGTTCTGTTCTGTTATTGTTGTGATCTGCCTCGTTCCTGTCATCCTGACATATTTTACCTTTTGTTTTTTAAGAGTCTAATTTATTATTAATTTTCAATCAGTTTTACTTTCTTTTTATGCATTTTGCTACGTAGCGACTGTTGACAGTCATTTTACATTTCATTCTTTTATTTTATTTCCTGTTTCTTAACTTTATTTTCTCTTCCAATTTCTGTTCCTATTTCCGATTCCATTCTAGTTCTGTTTCTGTTTCTATTTCAGTTTCTATTTCTATTTCTGTTTTTGTGTCTGTTTCTCTTTCAATTTCTGTTTCTTTTTATTCTATTCTATTTCTGTTTCTATTTCAGTTTCTTTTTATTCTATTATATTTCTGTTTCTGTTTCTGTTTCTTGTTATTCTATTCTATTTCTGTTTCTATTTCTGTTTCTATTTCTGTTTCTGTTTTTGTGTCTGTTTCTCTTTCAATTTCAGTTTCTTTTTATTCTATTCTATTTCTGTTTCTTTTTATTCTATTCTATTTCTGTTTCTTTTTTATTCTATTCTATTTGTTTCTATTTCTGTTTCAATTTCAGTTTCAGTTTCTTTTTTATTCTATCTCTTACAAAAATGTCACATTTGGAATTTAATTTCTTTTTTCACATGTAAATGAAAAATTCCACATAAGAAATGAACATTTTAACATTCGAACTAAAGATACAAAACATAATTTCCATTTGAGATTCTATTCTACTGTGGTTTTACTCTTCTCTGTTCTCTCAGATGTTCCAGGCCGTTGTTCCACTCACAGATCTGCTGGCTCAGCTCGATGAGCTCCATCTCTGTTGGCATGTATCCCATGGTCCTCATACACTCCCCCAGGTCTTTGTGACTGATGTAGCCTTTCTTGTTCCTGTCAAACTCTACAAACGCCTCACGGAGCTCTGGTGGAAACACACACACAGAGGAACACGCGTTAACGTTTTCAACTCGACCTTCATGCACATGTGATGTAAAGACGCTGAAACCACCTCACCTTCGATCTCCTCTGGTCTGAGCTCTCTGTCCTGTTGGAGGAAGCAGAGACACACATTAGCTTCTCTCTTCACAAAGTGCAAAAACCCTCACAAAACACCCAGGCTGGAAATATTTAGAGAGGTTGTTCGACATATAGCAGATATAGAAACACAGTTTTAAAAGGAACATCGTCGCAGCAACAACCAGAAAAGCAGTGAACGGGGAAATGACGCTCAAACACAAAAACAAGAAATGATAGAAATGATTAGTGGAGTTTGGTTTTATGTGGTTAAACTTTGTGGACGGTATAAAATGTTATATTACATATATACATGTATACATTTAAATAGCATCGAAAACTGAGCTTGTGCCTCTCTTATAGTCTGGATTTCATACTTCAACACAACTGACAAATGTTAGTGTTCGGTAAGCTGCATTAGACAGACAGACCCAGAACATCTTCAAATGAAAAAACACATTCAGGGGCGGCTGTAGCTCAGTGGGTAGAGCTGGTTGACTGGTGATCAGAAGATCACTGGTTCGAATCCTGGCTCCCCAGGGCGGGACTGAGCTACATGTCGAGGTATCCTTGAGCAAGATACTGAACCCCAAAGTTGCTCCTGATGTGCAGTTGGCACCTTGTGTGAAGGCAGCCACTGCCATCAGTAAGGGTCCTGCGATGAGCTGGCGACTTATTCAGGGTGAACCCTGGCCTACGCCCCTAGAATGAAACTGGATTTGGCCCCAGTAAGCCCCGCAACCCCTTAGGGGGGAAAAGCGGCAACATCCCGCGACCCTCACGGATAAGCGGAAAAAGAGAACGGAACGGAACATTCTAAATCTATATGGATTAAAACTGCATCATGATGTACATGACAATTCATGAACCATTAATCACAAAGGGTAACCAGATTCATTTGTCAGGCGACACACATCTGGGGATTATGAGATTTGGGGGGGTTTAGTTAGTCCAGAGGCCCTCGGACACATGTCCTGCCATTCTGACGCACATAAATGCACATATACAGTAAATCTTGCACATTGCACTTAAGCTCGCACGCAAAGTCCACCCGCACAAAAGCACACAGTCACACAGTCACACAGCCACACAAGCGGGTGTTGTGGTTTCGGTATCAAGGATGTGAGGCTGAGAGCTTTAGAGAGAAAACGATACGACAAATCCTCTCAGAGCGTTTCATTCACTTTGCTCGGCTTTGTTTTTCATCACCGAAGTTCAAACCAAATCCCAATAAGAGGCGACAAGCTCTTGTTCGACAGCAAGGGACACTGACAAAGTTGCTGGAATTCTTTTTACGTACGTTTCATATTAACACAAACAGAGAAGTGACTTGCAAAAGCAGAAAAAATCCTGTCATGCTTAAAGTGTTGCACTGCTCCTTTAATGTGAGTCTGTTACAGTTGGTAACTGCTTGTCAGTACAGTCCAGAAGGAACATTACATTAGTTTAACAGCATTAGTTGTATTACAAATTCAGATTATTGATACAAAATGTAAAACCACTAAACTAAATTCTATTATATTCTAAAGTTAAAGCTACCCTGCCATTTATAAAGGAAATACAATTATCTCCTTCTTACCAGCTGCAACATTAATGACAATTACAAATCAATACACTGATAACGAGGCTATCATTAGAGCAAATACCTCCAAGGCCCAACTGTCCCCTTTAATCAATCAAGCTGAATCCAATATCAAATCAAATTCTGCTCACTCATGGATACCAGCCTGATTTTTTTTTCATCAGGATCAATGCATTATTTCCTGGATTTGTCCCTTTTTTCCAGATCTGCACCAAAAGTTAACAGGCTCTACTCTGGGTTGAGACGCATCCTCAAGCCAAGTTTCGTGGAAATCCATTCCGCAGTTTTTGTGTAATCCTGCTGACAAACCAACCATATAAAAATAGATGGGGACAAAAGGAGGTATTATAATCCAACGATATAATAGACGTAACCCTACTTCTGGTTTACTTTAGGTATATTTTGATGTTGCTACTTACGTATGTACTTTAAGTCAAGTCAATACAGTACTTTTATACTTCCTCCACTGTCTGTATCTGCTAGATGGGAAACCCACAGCACACTTTATTATTTCTGTGCAGCTCTTTTGCACGAGTTCATGAACCTGCCATGAGCCCACAGTGGACTCACTGTCTCTCACAGTGAATATGGAGCTTTCAGGGGCCGGTCGCCCGCAAGAATTCACCTTGACCTCCACATCACCACGTTTTAGAGTAAGCTCCAAAAAGGCCAGTCAATAATTTCCATAGAACTGATCGATCGACCCCTCTGAGCATGTGCCAGCAGAGTGGATCGTCTGACCCGAGTTGGATGGGATGACACAGCTGCTGTGGTGGACAGCAGGGGGTGGGGGGTGGGGGGAGGTCAGTCACGATGTGGGGATGAAAATGAATCACGACGAGTGGAAAAAAAAAGTGGCGCCGGGGTTTGTGCTGTGTTACATACGAGTGTCTGTGAAAAGCCCTCTTTAAGGAAGATGCAGGCTGGGCCAACGATGTTGTGCAGCATGTTGCAGTTCTTCACCAGAGCTCCGAAGGGATCGTAGCGTGGCTTATCCTCCTCGTCCTCATCCTCCTCTCCCTGCTGGCCCACTGACCTCCCCTGACCATCCTTCACCCCCTTCAGAGGCAGACCAGGCTGTTACTGGACCAGTCTGTCAGTCAAGTACTATCTACATGACTTCTTCACACATGACACATCACATCTTTCAAGGAAGACGTCACACTGAAGAGGCTCTCTAGTCACGCGAACATCAGACAGAATGTGGCTGTAAGCCTGCATCACATAAGCTGCTTAATATTTCAAGGCGACCACTGACGTCGGTTTTTAACTTTACTCAGAGAAATGTCTGGATCTCAACATTTTCTGTGCAGTATGTGTCTATTCTGCTGCAGGCTCCTCTGATGGCTCTGCTAAGTGTCTAATGACTGACAGTAAAATGTTAAAAAGTGAACATTTTTGAGTTTTCTTGCAACTCACTTTTTTCTTCATTTAAGAACATTGACAATTATCAAATCTGTAATCCAGAGATTACATGATTAAGTTTCAAAGAGAGCTCCAAAAGCTAGTAAGTGGTCTTCTGAATTGTCATTATCTGACAAAACAATGACAAGAATGAATGTCCACGCTCAAAGCTGCTGAGAAGTTTGACCGTCAATCACAGAATTTTTTTAAATCAACAAAAGCAAAATTGTAAAAGTGTCACTTGTCAAGTGCAGGCGAAAGCATCAAGTAAACCGAAGAGACGAGACAAAGTGCTCTTACCTTTTTCATATCATCTTTAGATGGTTTGGTGCAGTTGCCCATTATCCAACCACCCCTGCTTGACACAAAATCTCACCCACTCCTCTCCTCCAGCTGCCCAAAAGTTTCCCCTTCTCTGATCTTATTTATCTGTTTTGTTTTTTTTTTTAAATCTAGTCTGCCCTCCTCTGTTCAGAGATCCAGCTCAGGCTCTAAACTCAGAGAAACCTGTGAGAGAACTATGTGTCCCATGCTGGTTACCAGTCATCACATCTGACACCACAGAGATTTAATCCACGCATGACTCCGACCATCTCTATCTGATCCAGAGTCACCGAACAAAGCAGCAACAAAAAAAAAAGCCCCACAAAGTGAACTCTCCACTAAAAGCAGCTCGCTCCTCACATCAGCAGCATCACTGTCTCTTTCTCTTCACACCGACTGTTTTTAATCCCCCTCCTCCTCCTCCTCCTCCTCTCTCTCCTCCCTCTCCAACATGTTGCACAAGCATTCAAATGACTTTATCGACAGCACGAGGAGTTTTAGAGGGAGAATTAACACGGCAAAACGGAGAGAAGGGATTAATCCCTTCCATTTGAGATTAGAGGGGAAGATGGGAAAAGGAAAAAAGAGAATGTGATACAGCACAGAAATGGAAAAACCAGGGCTCAAAAAATGTCGAGGAGTCGATGTCAACATGACCTCTGTACAATTAATTAAATCCAAAGATATTAAAGATTTCGCACTGAGGTGAAAATATAGATATTTTTGTGTCTGCACTGTTTTACTTCTTTACAGACTTTTAGTGAAAATGAACACATTGTCAAGGATAGATTTTCAAAAAGAATACCATAATAGTCATATTAAGATGATTTCTGTTGATCTACCGAAGACTCTTTTTGCTAAACATCGTCATCATAAGACACAGAACAAAGTTGCATGACACAAAAGAGGGTGATGTTCGGTACCAAACTCATCCGTTTCACACGCAAGACAAAGATAAAACATTTTCTCTCATAAGCTGATGTGCAGCTTAAGAGCGACCACTGTAAATTACGTTTTGGTGGAAACAGACTGTTTGAACTGTAATTGTTGTGATCCAGTCAGCATGCAGACAGAGGTGATAATTAGACCAGAGTAACTTCCAAATCATCTGATCCTCATGTAAGCACTCAAAAATGACATTTGTTTGCTGTCTGCTGTGAAGTATTTTGCCACCCAGTCAGATTTCTCTCAATAAAGCATAAGTCTCTCATGGTGTCTCGCCTTAACTGTCTTTAAAATTCTGATCTAATTCCAGAAAACTTCCCTTTACAGTGACCTTTTATTGTAGAGGACACGAGGACACATGTGAGAAAGCAGAAAGTAAATAACTATCTGTACAGCGGTCCTCTGCTCACGAGGTTTAGCATCAAAGAAATCGTATTGTGTTCATATTTTGAGTGTGCAGGCATGCATCATCAAAACCTTTCTGGAAAAGTCTGATTTTGAAAACTTGCACCAATGGAAACTAAACAAAAACAAAGCTTGTATAAAACAGATTATAAAGCAACATTGTGTAAGAACCTGCATTTTGTGAGCAAACTGCTCTGAAAGTAATAACAAGTTTGTTTCCTGATTCCTTGGAAGTTTTCGGAGATACACAGAACTCTCTCTGAGCGGGATTTGTCTGTTTTCCATGAAGAATTAGACGTCCCGCAGTTCAAACCGTGCTAAACGTTTAAACTGATGAAAAAGCGACCGAGCTGTGACACCAGAGCAAAGGACGGCTTACGAGCCCCACAGTGTCCGCCAACATGTGTCCGTGTCACCTCAGGTCACACTCAGCAGGACGTGACGGCTCGACGCCAGAGTTTTGGTTTGAGCCGTAGCTGAGTTTGACCTCTGACCTCCTGGAACTAGTTTGGGATGTTAGAGTTTTCTAAAAAAAAAAATGGCGACGCATTAAAATCATAAGTTGAGGTTATGAGTTCAGCAATAAGTGGTCAGCTGAGCTCGTACAAAGCATCTGTCAACAAATCTCTCCAGAAGCAGATTTGGCATGATCCGTACTACAGTGCTTCCACATGGAGAACACAGCTTGTCTGTGTGTGTGTGTGTGTGTGTGTGTACATGTGTGGCACACCATTAAGTCAATTTTACCCATTAGTTCTTTGAATTTAGGTCTGAATGTTCTTCCTCCAAAGCTGAAACACACTCTTGTAGAGCAGCCTATCTACTAAGTTCACAGTATCAGTACAGTATATATTAACCAAAAGACATTTTATTGGCTCCCTAGTAATGTTGTTATTGACAAAATATGTTAAAATATGACTTAAATGAAGACAAAAACATGGGAAAAATTAGAAAACTTAGTACTCAAATTTGATCTAGTGAGATGCTCACAGGGATGAGACAAATATTATATATCTTATATGAAGACTTCCATAATTAGGAGACTTTCACCTTTCTCAAACATACATCTTGTTTTCTATATTTTCTTCCCCAACCATCGGAGGTCCGACTGGCTTTGTTAGATTTCCTCATATTTGCATCAACTCTTCTTCTACAACTTTGTATGATGGCATTAGTGTCACATACTGCTTATTTTGATGAACCAATTTCTATAATTTGGCTTAAGTGGTGGATAAAAATGTGCATTTATTAATAATGATAATAATAATAATATGCAGATATCCTGGAAAATTTGGTTTAAGTTTGTTATAATATGGACGAGCTGAAACTCACCCTGCTGTTAAAAAAACAAACAAAAAAACAAACAAAACAACAGCATAGACCAGCACCAAAATACAACATATGATGGTCTTGCTGGTGTTTTGGTGCTGATCGATACCGTTTTTTTCCAGCAGGGTGACTATCAAGCTCTGTAAAGACGACGGCAGCTGTACATTCTCTGTAAGTCAGTTATCCCTCTCAAATTCTCACTTCTCACATTGTCGTTTGATTCATTGTTATCGTGAAAACAGAGGAAATAACCGCGTCGCTGTTTTCGTCGATCTCCAAATGTACAGATCTGTTTATTGTTGCACACCCACACACAGGGGCGGTTCTAGGGGGGGGGCAACAGGGGCCAGTGCCCCCGTAACTCTGAGTCTGGACCCCCCTGTGGCCCCCCCCGACAGGGAGTCTGCATCAATAATACAATGAAAGATTTCTTGCAATGATTTTGTTTTAAAGGGAAAGGCAGAAATAAAGTGTCTCAGCAGTTTACTACCCAATCACAATTGTTGAAACTGTAAACACTGTTTTGTCTGAATGAGAGATTTATCTTTTTTTCCGGGTTGTATGTGCCCCCTTACAAAAAAGCCGGCCCCAACCTGGCCCCCCTATTAAAACGGTCCTAGAACCACCACTGCCCACACAGGTGCTTTCACTCACTCTGGCTGATTGGAGCTCGTTAAAGGTTGATGGTTGAGGGAAGTCCACATGTTTACAAGAAGTGGTCAAGATCTGAGTTCCTGAAGTGAGATTGAATCAGGATGAAACAAGAGTGTGAGGTTAGAAAACAATCATGTGATGTGTGATGTGATGTGAGAGAAAAATAAATAAATAAGTAAATAAAAATGTCTCTTTCAGATTGGTCAGTTGTTGCAGTAACCAACAGTCACCACTAGAGGCCGCTGTGGGACCGGTCCGGTAACTGAGTCTCATCCGACAGCTGCTGCAGTGAAGTCAGGGATGATTCAGCTCCTATTTTAAGATGAACTTCCTGGCAGATTTAATGATGTAAAGCTTAAGACCAACTGTGAATTAATTCTTTACCCCGAAAAAAAAGTTGTTAAGTAGAAACAGACTGTTTTGACCGTAATTGTTGGGTTATCTAGTGGGCACGCAGACAGACATGAGTGTAGTTAGAGCATCTTTTCATACCATCTGATCCTCATGTAAGAGATCAAAATGACATTTGCTCCCAGCCAGCTGTAATTGTATTTTTACTTACTGACACTGACCAGCTACTAAATCGACTTTCGGTCAATAAAACACGAGATTAGAGATTTTTATCAAATGGAAGCGAAATTGTTCTTAATTCCATAAAGACGACACACACAGAGGAGTGGACATAGTTACACATAGAAGACAGAAAGAAGTGGAAATAAAATGCAAACCGACCCTGATCATGTGTTTTAGCATCAAAGTGATCATATTGTGTTCAGGGTTTGTTGTACTTTGCACGCTGGCACCTTCAAACCCCCCCAGAAAAGTCTGATTTAAAAAAATATGAAGCAAATTAACAGCAAAATTAATTCACATTCATTATATCGGTGACTACGTTCGACACAAAAGGCACCTGTGAGCTGTGACCCCGTGCTTGTGTAATTATTCATCGCGTGTGAAACAGAAATACCATCTGAATTAGAAATGTGACATCTGAAGTCTAAAGTAACACATGAGGTCACAAAGAGAGATGAAACAACACGTGTGTTTTCACCTGAGCTTTTTTTTTTTTTTTTCACATCCGCTTTGCTTTTTTTCATGATTTTTACTTCATGCATATTTACGTCTCAGTACCTCCTTGTCACAGCTTAAACCTCAAAGACCAAATTTCTCCTGTTTTTTTGGGTGGGGGGGTTTGAAGGTGATTTTAATCCACTTTCCTGCATTTCTACACAACATAACCTATTTGATGAAGCAGATCAGTTAGATTGAGGATGCTATGAAAACCAACAACAGAGTATAATGTCAGGAGGATATCAGTGGCATGTAACGGACACCTGAGCTCTTTTCAGGGAACCAGCTGATGTTTGCCAAAAGACCATGACCCATGAAACCCCTGAATTATTAAAGTCGTTTTCACTGATATCTCTTCAAGGATCATTACTGCAGGACCGCCTAAGTATAATCACCTGGTTGTAGGGACTGTATGATGATGAGATTAGTTTCTAAAAGACAAAAATTGGGGCAGCACAACGATAACTCTGCTCCCCCTGACTGAACAATGGGGATGGATTTGCTGCACGTGTTCGGTTTCTCAGGCGCTGACGCACCACAACAACCCACAACCTCTCTATTAGTAGGAATCCAGTTTGTGACATAATTGAGCACAACGCAACCTTATCGATCAAATTAACTTCCAGCGAGGTGTTTGATGATTCACCTCCACGTGTTTGTGTGTTAAAGTAAAAACTGACACCAGCGGCTGCATGAATAACCCAACGCACCACCAATACCATTAAGCCCCAATTAACCATGCAAATAAGATCCTGCTGGTCCCTGGTGTGTGTGTGTCAGTGTGTGTGTGTGTGTGTGTGTGTGTGTGTGTGTGTGTGTGTGTGTGTGTGTGTGTGTGTGTGTGTGTGTGCACTCTGGCTTATTTATGCTATTCAGTTTCTGTTTTGATTACTTTTCATTTGTCTCCAGGTATCAGTGTTGAATGGCCGTCACACCAGCAGCTATTTTTAGCACCACACACACTTGTGACACCAACAATGCATTGTGTGTGTGTGTGTGTGTGTGTGTGTGTGTGTGTGTGCGTGTGTGCGTGTGTGTGTGTGTGGGCAGTACTCAGGTAATGTGACTCCGTTCTTTGTTTTGGACTCAGCGGGCCCCTGTGCCTCAGTCACGAACTTGTGTGCTTGTGTGTGTGTGTGTATGTGTGTGTGTGTGTGTGTGTGCATGTGTGTGTGTGTGCAGGTAGAGCAGTAGACGGATCATGCTCTGGTTCTGGTGTCGGTTGCAGATCAGCTGGTGTTCTGTGACGAGAGCTGTCAGTCAGCGAAAGAGTAGAAGAGACAGAACCGACGGAGCGTGGAGGAACAAGAGAAGGCAGACGCAGAAGAAGAAGTGTTCGGATCTTTTACTCAAGTAAAACGTAGAAATACAGCGGAGTGAAAATACTCATTTACAAGTTACAGTAAGAGTATCATCAATTCTCACTGTTAGATTATCAGTACTGATGCATGCAAACATGTAAGAAGTGTTCCTTTATTGTTGTTGTTCAACGCTGAGTGTATTCTAACTACTTCTACTAATGATAATACTCAAGGAAATGTACTTAGTTACTTTCCACCACTGCAGGCAGGAGAGATCCTTGATAGCCTCATTTTAAGGTTTTTGTTGAACTTTTCCTTTGACAGGTGACGATGTAATATCTTAATTGCCTAAATAGAATCGTGTGATTTGATCCTGATCAGAGGTGACACATTTCCACACACGGTTTAAACAACTGGCTCATTTCCAATTCATCAATTCCAGTTATTAGCGTAACGTAAAGCGTCTTCAGTGAGTGCACATCCAGCTCAACATGCAAAAATGTGAAACTTGACCTCTGGCCAGCATCCAGTTCAACAAGTAGTGAGGATAAAGTGTTCAATAACAAATGAATAATGAATTCATGTATATTGGGGTTTGAATCGAGTCGAAGTCTTTACTTCGTCTTTAGTGTGTGTTAAGTTAATTTCCGGGAAACTAAGAAATTATCTGAGCTGAGTTGAACATAACATCCACCACATCATACCTTCAGAAATCTCTCAACGTCATCGCTAAAAGTATCATGATAACAACATTACAATTTAAGCTTAAACAATGTGTCTTATCTTTAGATCAGGGACCGGTCCGATTAGACCGATACCAGCGGCATCAATTTTTCCATTTCACTTCCAATTGTCTTATTACGTTTAAACTCATGTGCAGAATTCTAATTATGAGTAGTTAATAACACTTTGCTCATGCTTAGGTCACATTTTTTGGAATGGATTGTTGCCATAGCAATTTGCTCTCCTGCATCTGTTACAAACAAACTACTTGCTCTTTGAAATAAGAAGCCTAAAAGACAAACCTGTAACAGTGTTCTCTGTTTGTTTGTGTGGCACTCGGCTCCCTTCATGAAATATCACTTTAAGGAAGACGCTAAGTTCTAGCGTGCCTCTTCAAGCCCCGTCTGTTCAAGTCTCGGCTCAGTGTGCGGGGGCTGAGGGTCTCTGGGAATACCACATGCTCGCTGTCTGCTACTCGCCTGCTACACACTAACACACAAAAGTTCCCCCTAATAACGCACCAGTTGTCAAAGTGAGGTTCAGGCCCCCCCCCCCCCCACCCCACCCCGAGGTCCCCCGCAGTGAAGCGAGGTAAAGATAAATCCTCCCTCCCACTCGCCCAGTCGTCCCTCTCTCATTTTGGATCACTTGCATCACCGCTGACATCACACGCGTTCGCTTATTATATTGACTTCCTGTTTCTAACCTCAGCCACACTCGTCGTCAAGGCCCCCCCTTGGAGTTTACTGACGAGATCAGGTGGACTCGCTCTTCTCAGTGGGAGTGACTCACAAGCTGGCAGGACATGAGTGGAGTTTTTTTTTTTTTTTAATTCTGGTGTTATCTCCACTGATTTTATTTTCCACAAGCGCCACTTTCTGTCACACACCACGACGCCACGCATCTGACCGACCCCGGGGCTGACAGATGCTGCAATGGTGGAGCCTTCACCGTGCCGTGTCGTGTGTCGCTGCTTACCATGCGAGTGATTTGATACCGAGCTGATACCAAGCAGATAGGGTGTTCATCAGATCTCTGGCTGACTATGGTCGTATCTGTTACGGATTATAACGTTTCCCCAAAGTAAAGGAGTTTAAATCCTCTTAAACGCACACGCTATCTCCGTCCTTAGCTTTAGCCCTCGTGTTTCGCTGCTCCCGCCATTTTTTTCCGGGGTGGATTCAGGGGTTAAACTAAAAAGGCTAAATGTGTCGTTGCAACTGAACGCAGCGTCATGTCCTTTGCCATGTGAGGTCAGCGATGTCACAGGGGTGGAGGTGAGTACAAGCCGGGCTTTAAATTCAGAGTGGAGGCTTAGGGTTTCAATCAATCTGTTTGAGAGACATTCAATCAGCCGGAGAACTTGATGCAGCACACACACACACACACACACACACACACACACACACGCACACAGCAACATTTGCCTCCTACCTGTCCAAACACAGAGTCCACTATGGGCAGCAGGTCAACGGGCTCCACCTCTTCCATCTCCCTCTCTCTCCTCTGGGGCCCGTCCATCATCTCCTCCAGCGTCTCCTCCAGGGACTCTCTGTCCTCGGGGACCGCTGCTGACGCCTGCAGGGCCGGACCGGGTCTCTGATGGCGAGGGGGCTGAGGCGTCGCAGAGGGAATGCCCAGACCTTCTCCCTGCCCAGAGGCTCGCTTCTTCTGCTTCTCCATCTTCTTCTTGATGGCGGCCTGCACCTGAGGAGGCAGGGGGAGCAGAGGAGTGGAGGGCTTCAGACTCATCGAGACTGATGCATGTTGACATATTCAGGAGAGTAAAGAGATGCAAAATATGGTCACAGGAGTTAAAATGTGTTGATATCAACACTGTCTTTGTCTCAATCAACTACCTTTTTTTGTGAAACACTTTTTAAATCTGGTGTAGAAATGTGCAATATACACTTTCCAGTTCTCACTATGTATCGTGTATTATGGCAGCTTTTTCTGAAGTACCTCACAGAAGTACGACATTGTTTAAAGTTTTGTAAACTTTTAGATACTTCACTGACTTGAGGACTTTTTGCCTGAGACAGAAGGATTTTCCTGAGCATTAAAGGAACATTCACAGTAACTTTATCAATGAGAAAACCAGAATTTACCAGTTAAAAGCACTTTTCCCTACATACCTCAGTTACATCTTTTACAATTTAAAGGAGCACTATGTAGTAATGAAATAAGAAGAAATTCCAACTAAGCATTTTGATATCTACAATATCAATGCAGCAATAATACAAACTCAGAAATATTTATTTTTCCCATAACAGAATAAACGAGCTGCCCTCAGAGGAAGATATGGTCCCCAGAACACTGTTTGAGGCTAGAAAGGTGGCAGGGTCCGCCACATATAAACAAAGTAAAACAGTATGACAGGGTGTTGTCCTATAAAGGAATGAAAACAAAGAAAAGTCAGCTCCGATCTTTCTCTTCTTTACTTCTTCTACTTTAAAACTGGTTCCGGATCATCTTTAAATGATCCTGCACTCCATCACGAACATTAATTCATGCAAATTTCACTCCATTTTTTGTTTGCAGACAGAAAAGCATCATTTGAGTCTCTAAGGAAGGGACAGTGTAAATTATCACACAGATTAAGCTCTATACACACACACACACACACACACACACATATATATAGAGTTGGACTGACGCACCTGCTTTGCACTCCTCTCAGATGGCGCGCTCATCGCTCCAGCACCGCCTCCTGCGGCGGGCGTCTCTCGAATGATCATGAACATCCCGGCGTTACAGGCTCACACTCTCTCTCTCTCTCCCTCGCTCTCCCTTTCCTCCCCCTCCCTCGCCGTCTTCTCTTGCCTCTTCCCTGCTCTCCTCTCTTCAGCAGCAGCTCTTGATTTTTGCTTTAATGTTATCAGCTAAAATTCACCACAAAGTCACTGGTGTATTTCTGTCGAGTTTCCTCAAAAAAGGCTTAAAAAATTCAGCTCTCCTGACAGAATGGAAGTCTGTTTTGGTTTCTTTAAAAAAAAGGGAGGATGACTCAAGGTTCCCTGGGAAAAAAAGATATAAATCAAATGTTTCCCCTTCCTCCTCTGTGTCCTTGTGTTTCCTCAGTGTCGCACCGTGCTCCTGTCCATATCTCCCTCTTGGGAAGTCCTCGGTGTGTGCAGGTGAGGAGGTTTTTATCATCACCTGTTGTCTTGGCTCTTGGATTGAGTTCCTGCACCTCTGCCCCCACTCACTATCTCGTGGTCTTTTAAGTGACACTCTATACCTCCTCAGCTTTACCTCTCTCATGTTATCTACCGGTAACACATCGACCTATCTCTCTCCTTCCCTTCCTCCCCTTCTTCCACCTCCTCCCCTTCATCACAGGTGAGCACTCCTCCTCCTCCTCCATTTCGCCCGGGCGCTTTATCGCAGCTGCCCCTTCTCGGAAATGGCAAATACCATTTCACGAAATGTGCTTCTGCTCCTCTGGGATTGTGTCATAATCTTGTGTTTTCCTCTCCTGTATTTCCTTCTTGTCTTTATTTTTCCCTCCTCTCATCCTTTCCTCTTACTTGTCACCATCATTCCACCCCCCCCCCCCCCCGACAGTAATCCTCATCGCTCTCCACGCTGCTCCTTCCTCTCAATCCATCCGCCCTAAATCCCCCCTTGTCCTCTCCCCTGTCAAATTTTCAGCCTTTGTTGTAACACAAATTGGATTCTTTTGGCCGTGTCCAGGTCAGCGGTGAGCGCGAGAGACGGAGAGGAGGAGAGGGAGTGATGCAACACACCCGGCCGCTATGTGATGATTGAAAGACTTTTTGTTTGGCTACAACCCATCGCCACACCGTTGCCCTGCGTGCATAATCTCATCCAGCGGGCATGACTGAGCACACACAGGTGAGCAAGTCACCGCTGACCTCTATTTATAGACATGCATCTTCACACAAGCGTGTAAGCATTTTCACAATTATTGCGCTTTTGAGCTCTCTGAAACAGCCTCGTAGTCGCCTTTGTGGCTTTCATATGAAGCGACTCATTCCACCTAAAGCTGCAGCCTCCTGTAAATATATTTGTTTCCCCCCTTCCAGTCCAAAAGGCAGGGGTCTGGCAGCTTTGAGCAGTGCCGGCCCAAGCCTTTTGGGGTCCCTTAGCAGAATTTGATTTGGGGCCCCCCTTGGCAGGTATATTGATCATTAAATCCGAATCATCTTGTCTTGAATCAGGGAGCCCCAAGCAGCCGCTTAGTCTGCTTATGCCTCGGGGCGGCCCTGGCTTTGAGCAGATAAAGTGTCTCACTTTTCGCCCTGTTTGCCTCCAACGATATCTCCCTCCATCTCTGCCTCTCCTGCGTTCTCTCCTGTTAACCCGCATTAAACATTTCTCCGCGTATATTCTCCAGAATTAGGGTGTAGTTTGACTTCTCTCCGGTTCCCTCGCGCGGTTTCCATTAATCACTTAAACCCCCATCTTTCAGTGTCTTTCTTTAGCCCCTGCTTCCCGTCCCTCTCCTCATCGATTATTGATGCGGAGGAGGGAGAGGCAAATTCTTGAGCGGAGGCAGAAACGAGATCCATTACAGAAAAGCTGAGTTACACGCACTTGAGGGGGGTCGAAAATAGTTGGTTGTATTTTAAGAAACGGATCAGTCGTCGCGAGAGAGAGAGCGGAAAGATGGACGATGAGTGAACAAGATGAAAAAGGGTGATGAAGATGAAAAATGGTGGTTCTCTTCTCTGGAGAAAGTTTCATGCCAGACTTTGTCACCTTGACCCCCGCTGAACCAGCGACAGACAGGTGGGATGGATGACGGAGGGAGTGGCAGCAGAGCAGTAATGTAGAAGTGAAGGCTTGTGTTACTGCATGTTGATCAGCCAGCAATAATATCTAATTACAGATCAGGACAGTGAGAGGAGAGCGGGGTCGGCCTGGACACGACGCTGACAGTTAAAGTCTTAAATCCAGCGGTCTTATGGTTAATGTAGAGTGCAGATGACGCACAGAGATTAAACCAACATGGACAACAGATACGTCTAATTTGGGTCAGACTAACTCTCATTATTTATTTGTTTGTAATTGTAGTCACAGATGAGCAAACTGCTCATTTGGCACAAGAGGACGCGTTAACCTTGCTTAACTGGACGTTGACAAAGGAACACTGTGTGCGTATCTGTGACCAGTAAACACAAGACAACACGAGACTCCCACACAGACAATCACATGATTAACTTGACGAATACTGATTTGAAAGGACAATGTCACACAATGTGATTCATTTTTAATTACATAATTTTCATCTTTCATTAAAAACATTCATGTGTGTGATCGGATTAAATGTTGAAACAAAACATGGCAAATCACACGACATCTGCGTCTTCACATGTGAGCTGAAATTTTGACATCTGAAAAGAAAATGATGTCACAAGTGATCAGGTTTTAAGAAATTTAAATTTTTACACGTGAACGGCAAATGTTTATATGCAATCAGATATTTTGTCACATGTGGATCAGAATTTCTCCACATTGTCATTAGGCAAATATTCAGTTGATGTTGACACAAACAGGACCTCGTTTCCACTTTAAAGGGATAGTTCGGGTTTTTTGAAGTGGGGTCATATAAAGTACATATCTATAGTCGATCTGTTTCCTACCATAATCACCGATCTGCACAGCCTCAGTTTGGAGAAGTAGAGAGCCGCTCCAGCCCAGACGCTCAGCTTTGAACTGCAGTGAACGGGGTCCAGCAAAAAAGCTAAATTAACCACCTAAAACAAGGCTCACCTAAAAAAAATCTATATAAGTTCAAGTGTACGTTGTATAGGTAAAATTCACACCGCTTTACATCGCTGTCAGACCGTGCTTTCTTTTGGCACTAAATTTTCTCAACCGCAGAACCTCCGTATCCCTATGTAGGAGCGTAACTGGGCAACAGCTGATCTGCGAGCGGCGGAATACAGCGCAAGGCCCAGTTGCTGGACGAGAGGTTTATTTTCGTTGAAAACGAAACTTAACTCTCCGTATCCTTCCGCATTAGCGCTCATGCGTAGGGATACGGGGGTTCGGCAGTTGAGAAAATTTAGTGCCAAAAGAAAGCGCGGTCTGACAGCGATGTAAAGCGGTATGAATTTTACCTATACAACGTAGGCTACACTTGACCTGATGTAAAAAAAATTTGGTGAGCCTTGTTTTAGGTGGTTAATTTCGCTTTTTCTCTGGACCCCGTTCAATGCAGTTCAAAGCTGAGCTCTGGGCTGGAGCGGCTCTCTACTTCTTCAAACTGAGGCTGCGCTGATCGGTGATTATGGTAGGGAACAGATCGACTATAGATATGTACTTTATATGACCCCACTTCAAAAAACCCGAACTATCCCTTTAATGTTTGGTGTCGTTGTGCATTATAGTAAAAAATACTTAGCGATTCCTCTCTGACACATTATAAACAAAAAATCAAAATAATAAACCCTGTAAAAGTGTGTTTATTGAAGGGTCATTGATTACATCAATATCAGATTGTATTGTTTGCACTCTGTGTGTCTGAGACCTCATGAGACCAACAGGTCTCTCAGGCGTCTCACCGCATCTTTAAATGACAAGTGGACAATCGTCCGTCCTGGGTCGTCTCTGTCTTCAACGACTGATGGTTTCTCATTCCAGATGTTTACGTCAGATTTGAATCTCTTGTCTCTTCTCTCTTGCGTGAATGATACTTTAGATTTGCATCCTGGTTGTAGTCGGTCCTCTTTCAGGGACAGGTTGTGTGGTGAATGTCCTTAATGTTTGGCAGCAAATCCAAGTTGTTCAATGTCCTCATGGATACATATGCCTCATCCTGAGCGCCCATACTGTGATTTGATGGTAGTCTGTCCTGCACACAAGACATCCTGTGCAGGTCTTTTCCTTGCTTGGAGAGAAAACCCTCCTCTGTTGCTCTTCCTGTGGTTTCTTTACATTCTTCTAAGGGAGTGTTCTATCATCCAAACTAAAGGTCTTTGCTCTAGAAGGTGTCATATTCTGCAGTCTCTTGTAGCCCCTTGAAGTGATTTGTGATATTGGGTTATGTAGAAAAAAAGGCTTTGACATAAGTGGAAATCCTGATAACTGCATCACGCATGTATTCTGCATCACCCTTTAGATGAACTCTGGGTTTAAAGCTTCAGTGGGCTGCAGTTGCTCTAAATTGGCCTCCAGATGGTTCACAAAGGCTCAAAGTGAAAATCACTGAGGAGCAGAGTGATGCTGTGTTAGTTGTGGGCGCCCTCTGGTGGAATCAAACATAACAACAACAACTACAACAACCGCCTCAGAAGATTTAATCATATCTCATGCCCACTTTCTTCAGTGTTTTTCTCTGGTCATAACAAAACACACATTTCATTAGAAAAGCAGGATTCGACACGTTAGTTATTAAAAAGGTGAAAAAAAAAACGCATGATGTTATTTTGTACACTGGATATAATTTCAAAACACAAATTAAGATACTGCAGCAAAATCAGTTGATGCAATTCAAAAAAGTCAAAGTTGTCCTGTGGAGCTCTCTTGCAAACAATGTAAACAACTTATGCTTACGTTCCGTGTGACTCACCCAAAATAACTCATCTATTGAATGAAACGTGAAGCCAATTTTTAAATCCTGCGTCGTTTACTTCCATGTTTACGAGCTAGCCTTCTTCATCCAGTCAATAATGGAGCATTTATTGACATGCTATCACCATTTCTGCATCAGTGGAATGGAGTGAAAGAATTGGCAGAGCGAGATAAACACGACTCGACTGTGTCTGAAACTCCACAGGGAAACTTTAAGTCTTTGGTTACATTAGCAAGCAGTGTGCCTCACGCCTTTTCTAATGGATTCAGCACCAATACACATTTTCTTATTGTCAAACAAGTTAGTTTGTTGGTTTGTCTTTCAGCCCGAAGTTCATTCAATTCTACTTAAAGGAGCAATATTTAAGAATTTTACTTGAAAACATAAAGAAAAGAAAAGAAAATTACTGAGAATATCAACAGAGTGTAAAGAAATATTAGTGGTGACATTATCTGCTGAAGTTAGCATGCTAACCAGCTAGCCCCGGTTGTGCAAGGCACTTCGCTAGCGTTGTTAACACCAACACTCCCGCGCTGCTACGAGCTCGTAGTCCAGAAATGCTGACGTCAGGTAAGAGGACCACTAGCTACACAGCTAAATGAGCTATCTAGCTAACTTCTGCTGTTAATGGTTACTCTGATGATATGCTGTACTCTATTTGTTTGGAGTATGTATTCAACATGTGGGCAATTCTTATACATGCACCTTTAAGATGTTAATTTCTCTTTTTTTTAATATAATATAAAACAGTCAAGATCATTTAAAAACAACAGCTGGGCACTGTAGTTTTTAGAAATCATTATTCAAACAGGAGGAGCTGATTAAATTTTTTGGGACTATTTTTTGAGCTGCGGATTAATACATGTTTGTGAAACTAGTGAAGTTTTATGACAGCAGTGAAGTGTTTCTGGCATCAAATCAAGATAAACTACAGTGCCCGTCTCCAGGAACATGTAATCCAGTGCAACAATGTGGCTCAGTGATGTGTTTTTAATTATTTTTTTTGCAATACAGTAGTAATATATGGCACAGATGAGTGAGATACGTGAGGCTTGGGACACACAGACATTTGTGTCACTAGCCTACTACATTGTTAGTAGGAGCAATTTATTGCTCGTTTAGGTTTTTTCATGGGATTTGTTGACAATAAGATAAATGTAGAATATCAACACCTCTCTCCTCTAAAGTGTTTGTTGTCTTCTCCTTCAAGGAGTTTTTATCTGGCCTTACAAGAATGTTGTCAGCGTGTTGATCAGCACCTCATCGTTAGACAAGTCTCTATGTGTTCATGCTCTTAAGATGAGTCCGTTCTGAACCTGCCGATGCACAGCGCCAGTCACATCTATCCCCAGTACGGCGTCACTATGGTGATCGGCTCCCGGTTGCGTCCGTTGATAATGGGCCAGGGGTTGAAGTACGGGAAAACTGGCTCCTTGAATTTAGCATCATAGAAGGTGAAGAGGTGGCTCATGTCTTCCGCATCATAAAACGCCACTATACCGCGGCTATAGTCCAGATAGACCCCCACCCTCTTGGGGGGTTTGGAGGGATATACCAAGCTCTCCTCTGTGTCGGTGCACGCTTCATACTCGCTGGTGCCGTTACAGTTGTCCCTCAGCACCAGGGTCCAGAAGCCGTCTTCCGGGCAGAGGCTGATCTCCTCCTTCCTGTTGACGGAGGCTGTGGCCACGCCGAGACCCCACGCTGTCTTAGAGCCCACCTCCACCTCCCAGTAGTGTCTGCCAGAAGAGTAGGCATCAGTGCCCAGCACGATGTTGTAGAGGGTGAAGCGCTCTGGGTTGTTGGGCAGGTTAGGCTGGAGTTTTCCCACCTGGACGCGGGTGCGACACGGGGAAACCCACAAGCAAGGGTAGGCCGTGTCCGGGTCGAGGGACACTGGTGTGGCAGCTGAGAGGGACAAAAACTGTTAGAAATCTACAAATGCAACGACCAACATGTGTTTACAGAGAATTACGCAAGGAAGACTTCTTGGCTGTGACCTTCAACAAGACACTGAACGCCTCCCTGCTTAAACAGTGTAAGACGAGCTGGACAAGAGCATCAGCTACATGATACAAATAAAATATAAATGATACGGCGTCAAGATAGAAAACTGATGTTGGAGTTTCATTTGACACCATCATCAACAATAGATGATGACCTGTCACTGACTAATGACCCGAATAGACCCAAATTAAGTATTTGCCACTGAGGGAATGTAACTAAGTACATTTACTTAAATACTATAACTTAAAAAAGTTTTGAGGTACTACATTTTCTGCTACTTTATACTTCCAAAAGGCAAATATTGTACTTTTTACTCCACTAGATTTATTTGATATCTATAGTTACTAGTTACGCTGCAGATTGGATGTTGCAACACAGCCACAGTTGCACATTTGTATTTATTTATTCATTCATTCATTCATTCATTCATTCATTTTGGTAATTAGATTAAAAAAAGAAACATAAAACTAGTTCCAATCATCAAAAAACCAAATCAGATCTGATTTGACCCACACAACACAGTATTTAAACATTCATGTGATTAATGTTTAATTTACTTCTTTTGATACTTTTGATTGTTCAGTGCAATCATTGCCGGACACTTTAAGACTTTTACTTGAGTACTTTTCATATGGGTGACTTTCACTTTTACCAAATTAATGTTTTAACACAACATCCAGGCTCAGGGAGTAACGGGATACATGAAACAGGATTACATAATCAGGATACAAAATAAGTTGATTGTATTCCAGTAAAGTTTCATTAAAAAGATTTAATAAGATTACACATGCATTCAGTAAAAAAGGGGATTAGTTACTGGATTACAGTTATAAAATAAAGATGATGATCACTCTAATCGAGAGTAAAACCAAATACAAAAAACACTTTACAAATAAACAGAATTAAAAGTAATTTGTTTGGCTTTTTGTATTTTCTTGTGTTTAGGAAATGTAATCAAGTTATGACACTTAAATATTGTGAAACTTTGATTACGTTTTTAAACAAGTAATCAGTAACTATATCAGAATACATTTTTAAAGAAGCCCTCCCGACCCTGACGATTTGTTTATATACTTTTCCTCAGGTACTTTTTACTAAACTGGTCTTCTCATACACGACTTTCAACTAAACTGGCAGCTGAAATTAAGTTTGGACGGCATTCTTCAGCCTCTGCTGCATCGATCTTGTCCGTCCTGCACAAATTCTTTTCTCAGATGTTGTGTGCATACATGAGTCTGCATACCTGGCTGAATAATGGAGCTCATTTTCCTCCAGATTCTGTACTGCAGAGGTCCCAGGAACTCAGCTGACTGCAGGTTTATATCCACCTCTGGGGGGCGCTCGAACAAGCTCTCAGCCCTGACAGATGGAGCAAGAGATGGAATGATTTAAAGCAGAAGGCAGCACAAGAGGGAAGTAAAACATCAGTATTTTGGGCTGCTTTAGTCAATGAACTTTACCAGAAAAGTCATGTTTTTATATATAATAAGTCATTTCACTACTATGAAAGGAGACAGTGATAGTGTTTAATTATTCTTATCAACAGTTAGACTTTATTCTTCCTGGTATGACAGCGTGAGGCACAGATGACTAAACCACAATCATGCCCCCACATCCTGTTTCTACACAACTTGCAGCTAATCACGAAAACAAAACGCCTCTGTCTAGTCACTTAAGACATTTGAAGTAGGGCAAGAGTCGAGTAGAGACATGAGGGCATGTGACCTACAAACCTACAAGGGAACAAGTCACAGTGACTTTAACGAAGTGGTGAATAAGATAAGAGTCAGGATGACACTCACCCTCCGATGAAATCTTTGATTCCCTGAAATGGAGAACAAAAAACGAGCCGGTGATGACAAAATACTCTCTGATGTAAAGTTCATATAATATCTCTGGCGCTGACACAATATTCATAATGATATTTTTTGGTTTTTGCCTGCTCTGTTTTTTATATCTTCTTTTTGTATCTTGTTTTTTTTTTTTAATCATCCTCTCCCTGCTCTCTCTCACCTTGAGCTGCTCCGGGTTTTCCTCCTCCGTCAGCTTGAGGCGAAGCTGGTCGGCTGTACTTTCCAGCTGGCTGATTTGCTCGGTGGTCTGAGTAAGCGCCTCCTCCAGCTGGTTGAGTTTCTCCTCTTTCTGCTTCTGCAGTCTCTCCTTTATGTGCTCCTCCTCCCCGAGCAGAAACTCCCTCAGACGACTGAACTCTGCAGTGACCAGCTCCTCCAGATCTCCCGCTCGCTCCTGCAAACAGAGAGAGGAGTGAGAACGTGGAGGAGGCTACGTGATGTTTCAACCTCAGGCCGTAGTGATCACATTGTTGTGTGTCTAATGTTGTTCCAGTGGTGTGTGTTCATTCTTCTGTCAGTCTGATGTTTGTCACTGAAACCAATACTGACTCTATCACCTACACTAACAACAGACTATAGATATGACTTCACTGAAACACACAGAGAAGAAAACCTTCATCTCATTTGGGTTAAACACGTAGGAAGATGTCTTGTTGTTTGACTACAATGTACTGACTCAAAAACCTACTGATAGTTTTCTGATATTCATCTTCTGTTTGGAAATACCCTGTGTTGTTCTTGTGTTTGATCCATTTAAACATAAACATCTGCACTTTGTAGATATTACACAGTCAGCGGAAGAATGTCATTACATAAAGCTCACGTTGGTAAGACAGTAATACTGACGCTTTTGGATTGTAGGTCGGGTCGTCCGCTTTTCTTAAAGAATTTGTTGGGAATGACCTTCAAATATTAAAGTATCTTACCAATAGGACCTTTAAGTGCTTCGATTTGATTACACTTTATACTCCACAATCATACAGAGAGAAATATTGTAGCCTTCTTTTTACTCAATTACGTTTTTGCTGGCAGCTATAGTAACTAGTCGCTTTACAAATTAGATTTAACATAGAAACTACATGAAAAGTTTGTAAAATATGATAGATTGGTGAAAATGTAACTACAAAGACGGTCTATAAATTGGTAACAATGGTCACCGACTCATCCAGCAACAACTACTGTTAAAATGCTCCAAACACATCAATGATTTAATATGAGAACTCCACCGAATAAGCATCCTATACTGATTCAACACCGATTCTACTGTTCTTCTGATATAGCACAACCTGAGGTATCACCTGTCTGATTCCATGGATTCTTCTACCTTGTCAACAACTGACGCCTACATTACCCACAATGCAACTCGGCCAGTTCAGTAGGTTAGTCTGCTCTGTCGTACCTCGAGCCACTATAGCCTCAGGCAGAGATGAGGAGCAGCGAGCCCAGCGATCACTCAACACACACACACAGATTTTTTGCATTTCCAACTTGACTCAATTGACTCAAGTGTTTCAAGTGACACCACTCGAGACAGTTTATCAGGTTTTGCACAACTCCTTGTGAGGACACAAACGTTTTTACACAACTTTTTCCACATATGCAGTCAAACTCAGAAAGACTGAAAAACCATTTGTGTCGTCACAATTTAATGTGTACAACTGGTGAAGTTCCCCTTTAGGTAATATAATCAATCAATCAATGACTTTTACTTACTACTCACAAGGGTAACTTTAGATTGTTGTGTTGGCACTTTTACTTAAAGGGGAACTCCACCAATGCTACACATTAAAGTATGTTTACAGGTCTTAGGGAGTTCTACTGCATGTGTAGGTACAGTATTATAAAACCTTCTGTGGCTCCAGAGGAAGCTGCAAGTAATCTGATAAACTGCCTCCAGTTATGTCACTCGGTGGCTATGCTGCATTGTGGGTAATGTAGGCACCAGGTTTTAAAAACAGGGTACTTGTCTAGCATTGCAGTCCTGTAACACTGTTGGACTCATTATGGACGGCTAAGGAACAAATGTCCAACTTCACACAGCAAAATCAGATATCGCCTTTTTTATTCCACTCATTAATCTTCCTTTTCAAAATCTGTTACCTAAATTACCCACAATGCAATTTAGCCACTGCGTGAAATCATGGGAGTTCATTTATCAGATTACATGCAGCTTCCTCTGGAGCCACAAAAGGCTTTACGCCCTTTAAGTAACAGTTGTGTTTATACTTAATCCCCTCCTTTACAACATAACCATTATGGTTTCAAGGTATATGGTATTACACAATTACTACTATTATTATCAGTTGCAGGGATTCTTAAAGGAATAAAAATATGAGTGTTTTCGGTTGAGCAAAGGGTTTATAACGCTTTTATACTATCACAAAATTTAAGGTCCGACATGAAACTTGATTGAACTTGAAAAATTTACTTTTTTTTGAAAACACTAATACAGGAGAATTTATTACAATAAATAATCAAAACATTATTGTGGTACGAATGGTGACGATTATCATACAGTGCGTATGATAATCGTCACATTTCATACCACAGTGATGTGGCACGTTAAATGAGTGCCACACACATCCACACACACACACACACACGGGGGAAGGAAGAGAAATTTACAAGGAAAGACGAAGCGACAAACTTCCGCTCGGCCCCGTTGACTGACATCCTGTCAAGCTAACGGAGGAAACAGAGAAGTGAAAATCTGTGAATTTGCACATAAACTGGGTCAAACAGACAGACAGCCACGCACAGGAAACTTACATGCTGAGACAGACACACAGACACAGCTGGGAGAGAGAGAGAGACAGTTTGTAGTAGCCTCCAGCAGAGATGCGTGTTGTTATCTGCTGCAGCAGACACCCCGACACAGCAGATACACTACACTCATATCTCTGTTTGACACTCACACACAGAGACCTCTGTTTAAGGTGAAATCGTGCCAGCTGTTATCGCATTCTGTTTGGGTGTGTGTGCCAGCTTTTGCACACTTGAACACACTTTACTGGTTTGTGTGTGTGTGTGTGTGTGTGTGTATGTGTGTGAGTGTGTGCCTGTAGAAGATAGAGTGTGAGGAGGACAAACACGACGTGACAGGTATGACTGTTTGTTGACCACCTGTCTGGGTTACGTGTAGGACCTCCGCGTTTTGCTAATCATGAGAATCCCCACGTTCACAAAAAGGTGGCTGAGTAACCATGTGTTTTGTCACTGCTAGTCACCATCGGTGGTGTGAGTCATCCATCAGTCACGTCTGTCTGACAGGTAAAGGTGGAGGAGGAATGCAGGTGATGCTGCCTGGCTACCAGAATGACTGGTTCTATTCATAGGATGCAAACAGACACACACAAGTATTTTCTATTCACAAAATCTCGATAGGCCTACCTTAATGAGGAGGATCTTGTCATTGGTCTGAGTCTGGAAGAGCGTGGCCTCCTCGGTCTGCAGCTGGACCCTCTCCAGAGCGACAGACAGCTTATCCTGTCGGTAGGCAGCAGAGATACACAATCACATGCCAGAGAACGCGTCACCAAACAAGATTATACTTAAAAGAAGGGGTAATTTCATTGGTGTCTCCCTCTGAACAACAAGTTTAACTGGAGTCATATGAGTGCCCTTTTCCGTAACTGACATTTCTGACACAAAAAATTCTTACAAAACAGGAATTCAGCGACGGGGAGACATGTTGAAACAGACTGAGAGGCCTCTGTGAGTGGAACAGACAGAAGATGTGAGGTTTTAAGTGCAGGGCAGTTCACAGAGGCCTGCTGAATTTCTGTAAAACACAAAGTACCCAAAGGCAGCCGGGGGCAAACAAGGAGTCTGTGTTTATTTTGTTTTTGTTTTTTTTACTGCAATGTCACAGAAGCTTCTCTGTGAAAGCTCTGTGTGTTAATGTCCGAGCAGCAGACTAAGTTTTTTCTTAATAAACTACGTGTACATTGACATTTAGAAAAGTTGGCCAGATCCCTCCAAGAACAAGTGGAGGAATGTAAAGAGCATGTTGGAGCAGGGCACTCCCTAAAACTCGAGGAGCTACTTTTATAGGCTTTCTGAAAAAGAGAGAGAGAGAAGGCTACATGTTCGTGGGGACTGAGATCACTGAAGCCTAAAGAAGTTAATCACAAATGAATCGAGAGTGATCAGAGGTCAGTGTGTCTGATCCCAGCCAGTGAGAGAGTACCTTGTAGTTTTCAAAAGCCTCGTTAATGGGGATGACATTGTGGGTCTTGTGGTCCCGGGACATGCCGCACACCAGACAGATGGGCAGCTGGTCGTCCTCGCAGTACAGCTTCAGCTTCTCCTCATGCTCCTCGCACATATCCATACCGGGACCCAGGCGCGGCCAGTGCCCGGTGGAGGAGGCCACGCTGCTCATGCTGGACCCGCGCTCCCGCTGCTCCGGCTCCTCCAGCGCGCCCTCCAGGTCCCACCCAGTGATCCCCGAGGCCGTGTTCATGCCCCCGGCTCTCCTCACGCTCTCCACGACGTTGCACAGGAGCGAGTTGGGTCTCAGTTTGCGCCCGCACGACTTTCGGCACTTCGGGCAGCTCGACAACTCGTCCGCCTTGGCTTCCCAGCACTGGATGATGCACACCTGGCAGAAGTGGTGTCCGCACTCGAGGATCACCGGGTCGCGGAACAGCTCCAGACACACCGGGCAGGTGAGCTCCGACTGCAGCTCCTCAAGCGCGTGCGCCTCCGCCATTCTCAGTCACGCACATAATCCTGAGAGAGGAAGAAATGGCTGATAGCAAACACAAAAAACGAACAGAGAGCAAAGACTGCCTTTCCGTTCAGAGACAGAGGGAGTGGTCTGAAGCTGACAGTGTTCACGGAAGAGACGGAGGGAGGGCGTGCAGAGACAGGCTGGGAGCCGCTCCGTGACAGGGCGTGTGGGCTGTGTGCGCCCCGAACAACAGCGGCGAACCGCTCACGTGTTACCCAATTAATTAGATAAAGTAAAGTAGTGCCGTACAGTAGATATAGAAGGCCATTTTCTTCTGTTGTTTAGCCTGTAAGTGTATTAAAACAAATAAAGTAGAAAAAGTACTCAAAAGTGAATAAAAGTAAAGATATTGTGTTAAAATATTACTTCTTTTTAAAAGTGAAAGTCACCCATTGGAGTCCCAAAAGTCTTAAAGTATCTGATAATACATGTACTTAACTTTGAAAATTATTCTTCTGGCAATAAATGTATAAAGTCGAATAAAAGTCTTAAAGTAGCTGATAACAAGTGTAATTAAATATCTTGGGTAAAAGTCTTGAAGTGTCTGATAAGAAAATGTTTCTAAAAAAGTAATTTTGGCAATATTTTAAATAAGTGTATACACTTATTTAAAATGAGCTGCTTTGGCTCAAATGCAGCAGTCCACAAAGTATCCTAAGTACACTTAAATAACACCTAAATACATTAGCAAATGTATAATTAGTAAAAATTTACAGTGTAATCCAAAAGAAACTGTGACTTTAAGTTTAAAGCAGAGGCAAACACAGCTGTTCATGTTGATGAACTCGACCTGTGGTTGTAGGATAGCCTACCTGTTTAACAAGTGCCTCTTTATGAATCCCTAAATTAAACGAGTTGCACAAGGTCGTTCTAGATATTACTAAATGTTTAGCCCACAAACAACTAGCTTCATACTGCCAGGTGTAAGCTAGCTTAACTGTTGTATAACCTAAGTTACACATTTTAAGGTCTATGACAGGTTTTAAATTGAAGAGTGAGCTAAAGCATGAATTAATTAAACACATCACAGTGTTGAGTAATGCAAATGTAAAGGTTAAAGTACACCTAGCTAACATTGGTTAGGTTAGCATAGTGGGCTAACACTCAGTCTAAACTGTATAAATAACTTACGAGCCAACTCATTATGAAACAGCCTACACATATTTTTGATCATGTGCTGATACATTATGTACCACATAAAGTAATAGATGTTAGTTTAATGTAATAGTTCCACTTTTCTCCTGTTAGGCTACTTTTCGAAGTTATGCTATTAGCTGTGCTAACAAGGCTAATCAAAGTTTACTGCTTTTGACTGATTGAAGCATGTTTCCATAGCAGCCATTTTACACATTTAAGTATTAACTTAGACTTTAGGTTACATCAGGTTTTAACATTTTAACATGTATTTGTGTTATAGAGGTTTTTCTTAGAGGTTTTTATGTCAGCAGTTGTGTCTGTGTTTGTCTTTTTAGTTTGTATTGTGACAGATTTTGTGACAATGTGCTTATGAAATGTGCCGTAATAAAGTTACTGAAAAACATACATTTGTTGTGCAACCTGATAATTCACTAATAAACTTTGCTTTAACATTATATGAATTTCTAAAATAGGTGTGACCTGATAAACTCAGGTTACTATCACTTTGCATTCAACTTATCAGCTAGGTATCAATATTTGCTATTTTTTTATTACCTTATCTCTCAAGCAAGCAAGTGAGCATTAGGGGAGCTTTAAGGCTCACTGATGTGAAACACACCTATTCAGCAGGTGGGCTGAGTGAGCCAGGTGCTCAGTAAGGTTTAAAACAGCCTACAGCTGCTGAGCAACCAACGCAAAACAAGGAAGAGGAAGAAAAACTAGCTGACACAGAAAAAGTTGGTAAGGTCCAGCTAAATTATGAATAAAGCCTGTAGGGAGGGTCCCCTACCGACACCAATCATTTTCATATTGTCAACAAGTTTAGGCTCAGCTCAACACTCCTCAGTGTGGAAAGTGAAACTAGGGTAATTCCTGGTCATCGACAGGTTACGACTCATCACCAGTGACTGTAAATGCAACGTTATTACTCACAGTCCAACCAGTTTCATGAACTTGACCATAATTACTTTCTGCATGCTTATTAGTCAGGCTGCTGCCAATTGTCATGTCTCTGAGCGCTCACTAGATGGCCATAATGAACCGGCACCATCTGAAATTTGTGCCCTTCAATGTACGACCAGATCCTGGAATTTATTCTCAGGTAACAAATTTAAGACGATCATCCTGTTTGTGTTGTGTGTGCTAGTGTAAATGTATTAATATGTTTAGATAGATTAAGCCCTTTAAGAGAATCAACATTCACAAATCAGAATTGAATGCATAAATATCTTGTTTTTTAAAAGGAAAGAGGTGTTAAGGTGAGTCTTCCATTCAAGAGAATATAGTTTTGATGACAACAGAAACACAAGACAACCCAAAAACTGGAGGGAAAAGGAACAAGAAACAAAGAAAGCTGACTCTGCTCTGATGAATGTGTTAGTGTGATGATATTTACTCACAAATTATTGCCAAAGAACATCTGAGGAGGCGTTGAAACAACACCTGGAGACAGTGCAGGAATACTGAACATCAAAATGCTTCAAAGTGCTTAATTTCTCACACTGATAGATGATATTTGTCCCATGGTAACTGTGAAAGTTTTTCCCAATCAGAAACCATGATTGGTCTGTCCATAAGGTTTGAACGCACGCACCGTTGCTACAACGACAGTCTCAGGTCCAGCAACATGTCATCCTACAAAGTGTCGTCATGCAAGCTCAGGCGAACAGTGAAAGTGGCTAAGAAGCGGTATAGGGACAAAGTGGAGGCTCAGCTGTGCAACCGCAACAGCAGAATGTGGCAAGGACTTCAGAGGATCACGAACTACAGAGGAGGTACGAACACCCCGGCAGTCGCGGATTCCTCACTGGTGGAGTATTTAAACTCTCTCTACGCTCGCTTTGACAACAGCGTCAGCGCCACTAGCATCATGGCTAGCATGGGCAACTCTACCAGGGAGGACTGCCCTCTCTCCCACTCTGAGCATGACGTCAGAAGAGCTCTGAGATGAGTGAACTTCAGAAAAGCAGCTGGCCCAGATGGCATCCCTGGGAAGGTGCCAAAATCACGTGCTGACCAGCTAGTTCCAGTGTTCACCTCCATCTTAAACCTGTCTCTGGCCCACTCAATCATCAGCACGTTTCAAGTTGTTCACTATTGTCCCTATACCCAAGAAGACCAACCTAGCCTGCTTAAATGACTATCGCCCTGTAGCTCTCACATCTGTGGTGATGAAGTGCTTTGAGAGACTCATTAAATACTTTATCAACTCGTCATACCTGGATCATTGGACCCCCTTCAGTTCGCCTATTGTCCCAACAGGAGTTCTGATGACGGTATCTCACATGTCCTCCATTCCACTCTCTCCCACCTGGACATCGGCAAGGGGAACTATGCAGGTTTGCTGTTCATTGATTTCAGCTCGGCGTTTAACACCATAGTTCCCCTTAGACTGATCACCAAGCTCAGGGATCTGGGGCTGAGCTCTTCACTCTGTTCCTGGGTCGTGAAATACACAGATGACACAGTGGTAATTGGCCTGATCTCCAACAACATGGAGAAGGCCTATTTGGAACAGGTAGAGTTGCTGGCATCATGGTGCAAGACCAACAACCTGGACCTGAACGTCACCAAGACCAGGGAGATGGTCCTAGATTTCAGGAGGGAGGAGCAGAGGTCCCCTTACGCACCACTAAAGATCTTCGGGACCTCTGTGGAGAAGATGAGCAGCTCCTCAGAGGAGTTCATATCTCTGAGGACAACCATATCATCTCACTGGTGAAGAAGGCTGGGCAGTGGGGCTCCACAGGGCTGCAGAAAACCTTCTCTGCTGCTATCCAGCCTTTTTATCTCTGGAAGCATCACCGCCCGGTATGGCAACTGCAGCGCCCAGGAAAAGGACCGGAAAACTCTCCACATAGTGATCCGATGTGCTGAACGCATCACAAGATCTGCATTGCCTTGCCTTCAGGACATTAACACCAGGTGGTGCAACTCCAGAGCAACCAGGGTTATGATGGACATTCACCACCCCAACCATGAACTGTTTGTGAAACTGCCTTCTGGCAAGCGCCTAGGCAGTGTCATGGCCAGGACTGAGCGTCTGAGGAGGAGCTTCTTCCATCAGGCCATTTGGACAATAAATTCTCACAAACCAACATAATACACACCGTGAATCACACTCATGTATACACACTGCTACTTGTCACTGTCTCTTAATTATATCTAATTTCTTGTATATGATATGTATTTATATGTTTTTCTATTTAAATTTAAGTCTCTTATTTTTTTCTCTTTTTCAGTTTACTTTCTTATTTAATTGTATTTTCTGGTTGCACTATTTTTTTGCTCAGTCTACAGAAGGGTTGCAATTTAATTTCACTGCTATTGCACTTGTACAATTGCATGTGATAAATAAACCTTTGAATCTTGAATCAAAATGAGCAGTTCATACAGAACTCTGCATTAAGCTCCATTTTTGACAAAGTGTATGAACGCTTAGGGCGGCAGGCACTCTGCAGGGAAATGTTGCAACACCTCAAGAGGTCTGCGGTCCTTCTAGTGGTAAAACCTGGTGCTGTGGGGGGAAGTATTCAAGACAACATCGACTTGTTCAATGGCCAGCAACTATAAACAGCATTGTCAGTTCCTGTCAGTGTCATTATCGCCCTCATTACAACCAGAAAGTGTCATCTGTCACCAGAAACATGACTGCTTTGACTTTAAAAAAGTCTTGATGCTCAGTGTGGCTTATTGTCTGTAATTTTTCCTCGATCATCAAATCATGAATATCTTGAAATGCAATTGTCTCTACCTCAGCTGACTGGTCACAAAAGAATATGTAGAACCAAAGTTTCCCAGAATGCCCGCTGACTGCTGGTTAACAGGGGAAGTTTGATACCAAACTGGGGGTTTAGAGGGTGGGGTTCAAACTGTCACCGTCCTGCTGTCATTGTATAAGAGGAAACTCAACAAACGCCTCTACTCCAGATGCTGAAGGGACACAAAGGAAATATATTGGCTTTGTTGAACTCTGGAGCTGCGTCTGAGAGGAAGTCTGTCGAAGCCCGCGCTCACTGGTATCTCTCTCCAGCCGGCCAGCTGATCTGTTGTGCAAGATGTCTCAAAGGAAGATGCTGCAATTCTCCACAGGAGCTCTACTTCTCCTCCTACCCTGGTTTGGCGGACTGGTCCTCGGAGAGATCAGCAAAGACTTTTCCCAGTGCCTCAATTTCTTCTACAAAAGAACCCCACCAAGCGGTATCCCTGCAGTGGGATACCAGCCAATATGCCAGCGCTATGAGAACCAGTACCATTTTGCCAGCCTGTATCACCGTCAGCACCGTGCACCTTTGTACTCCGCCTACATACTCAGCCCTGCAGATGGCAAACGGCCCGTTAACACTTGGAAATATGAACCGCAGGTAAGTGTTGTTCAACAGCAGACATTTTCTTTGCAGACTGGCAGGTGTTCATCTTTTATTATTTCTTCCACCACATTTATGTCAATAAAACACCTTTCTGTATAACAGCACCACAAGAAGGTGATGTCATCGTTTGTTAGTTGGTTGGTTTTTGAGAAGGATTACACACAAAGTACTTGACAGATATCCACCAAAACTTGGATGGAGGATGAGTTTCGACCCAGAGACGACCCCATTAACTTTTGATGTGGATCTGGACTGAGGGACGGATCCAGTGTGTTTGTTTTTTGTTTTGTTTTGTTTTTTTGTGCCTTGATAAAAACATCAGCCGTATTTAGGTGGCTGGTATCTATGAGTGAGTACAAAAGGGGACTGTTGGGTCTTGGTGGAGGTATGCACTCTTCTCAGGGTTATCATAGTTGAAATAGCTCCTAGATCCTATTAGTTCAT
This sequence comes from Sparus aurata, assembly GCF_900880675.1. Classification (NCBI taxonomy): domain Eukaryota; kingdom Metazoa; phylum Chordata; class Actinopteri; order Spariformes; family Sparidae; genus Sparus; species Sparus aurata. Next base: position 25,924,238 of record NC_044204.1, on the reverse strand, counting down.
TTTATTTGAGAGGAGGCAGACATCTCTAAAGCCAATATCCCCAAAACGTGGCAACTCACATCAAAACAATCTAGATAGATGAACAACACTAGATGTAAGAAGAAAATAAATATTTTTGATTTGGTGTGAACTGTTCCTTTAAGTGTCTCTAGATCAGTCAGGTTTCACAAACACACTTATATTCAATAATAAATTAATTATGACACATATCTTATATTTACATGTATGAGAACAACATGTTATGACGTGTCAGGGAAGTAGAAGTTTGTGTTTAGTTTAAGTGTTCTTGTGGTTGGTGTGTTATTAGCAGAAGTAGAGGAACGCTGTCTCAAAGTGTGAATACAAAAATGCTGATATATTCTTTGCTGAGGTAAGGAAAGTTACATTTTTAATAACAGTAACAGTAATAACACAAAGTCTCACATTAGTATAAAGGATCAAAAAGCCTCAAAACATTCATTTGTACCTTCTAAACTGTGACATGTTCATCCCCCATTGTGTATCATGAAGTTGGCGTCTTCCAATGCCAGCCCGGAGATGAAATCCTTCTATGGAAACCCCCCAGTGAGCCCCAAAGTGATCAGGAGCCAGGCGGTGCTTGAGGACTACAAGAACTCTGGCTACACCAAAGGCCACCTCAATCCCAGCATGCACCAGAAGACGATGGCAGACCGAGAGGCTACTTTCACCCTGACAAACATCGTCCCTCAGCGAGTGGGCTCCAATGGCGGACCCTGGAGCGATCTGGAGAAGGAGATGTTAGAGAGATTCAAGGCTCACTGCAAGGGGTTAATGTACGTGATCACAGGAGCCCTGCCTTATATCACAGAACGCTGGATTAATAACAGGGTGTCTGCTCCTGAGTACATGTGGTCTGCCTACTGCTGCCCATCCTACAGTAGCAACCTTCCAAAGTCCATGAAGAAGTTTTTCCCCACATATGCTGCAGTGGGAAGAAATGACTGCAACAGTGGACATGAGTTTGTGCCGGTCAATGTCAAGACGAGGGCCTCGGTGAGGGGCTATGATGTGAGGAGGATGTCTTTAGAGACTCTGGAGGGCATCCTGGCGCAGAGGCTGGGCATACGCATCAGTCTGTTTCATGGACAGTGTCGGTAGCAAGGGCTGAAAAGCTTTAGTTCATTGTTTAAATCAAATGTGCACTGCAGCCACCACATACAGCTCATCTTTTCTAGCCAGAATCAAGAAGTCTTCCTGACGCTTCTTAATAACTCAAAGAGTGTTAAATCCTCATAGTACAGCTTCAGCTTTTCCTCATGCTCCTCGCACATATTCATACCAGGACCCAGGTGCGGCCAGTGCCCGGTGGAGAAGGAAGTATTTAATTTTTTTTTTTTTAAATGTCTAAAAAAAAAGTAAATTTGGCAATAAATGCATATATACTAATTTAAAATGAGCTGCTTTGGCTCAAATGGAGCAGTCCACGTATACCTACACTCAAATAAATGGAGGAGAGTAAAATTATAATGCAATCAAAAAGAAACTGTGATTTAAATTTAAAGCAGAGGTAAATACAGCTGTTCATGCTGAAAAACTTGGCCTAAGGTTGTAGGATAGCCTACCTGTTTAACAAGTGCCTCTTTATGAATAACTAAATAAAAACGAGTTGCACAAGGTCATTCTTTAAATAGATATTACAGTTGTTAGGCTACTAAGTATTTATTCAACACCCAACTAGCCTCATACTGTCAGGTGTAAGATAGCTTAACTGTTGTATAACCTAAGTTATACATTTTAAGGTCCATGACATGTTTTGAATTGAAGAGTGAGCTAAGAGTGAACATCCAATCACCAGCATCCCGACCCACCTGTGCCTGAGTCCTGTTCAATCAGCATCTTGATTTGCCACACCTGTCAGGTGGATGGCTTATCTTATTGGATTTTAACAAATGTGTGCTCAAAATCTGAAAGAAGTAATTATTTTGTCTACATAAAAAAGAAAAACATTATAAATTTGTTTACTTCAACTTGTGAGAGAAATGGGAGCAAAAAACAAAGTGTTGCATTTATATTTTTGTATATTTAGTGCAGTATTTACAGTTTGTTTTGGGTGCCCATGATGCTATGATGGTGAATGATGCTAGCATGATTCCATAGCAGCCCTTTTACACATTAAAGTATTTACTTAGACTTTAGGTTACATCAGGTTTTAACATTTTAACATTAATTTGTATTTTAGGCTTCAGTGTTTTTATGCCAACAGCTGTTTGCCTTTTTTATTTTTATTGTGACAGACTTTGTGACAATGTGCTTTTGAAATGTGCCATAATAAACTTTTGGGGAAAAAAACATACATTTGTTGTGCAACCTGATATTCACTTATAAACTTAGCATTAACATTATATGAATTTCTAAATTAGGTGTGACCCGATAAACTCAGGTTACTTTAAGCAAACACCACTATCACGTTGCATTCAACTTATCAGCTAGGTATCAATATTTGCTATGTATTTATTACCTTATCTCTCAAGCATGCAAGTGAGCATTAGGGGAGCTTTAAGGCTCACTGATGTGAAACAAACATATCCAGCAGGTGGGCTGAGTGAGCCAGGTGCTCAGTAAGGTTTACAACAGCCTACAGCTGCTGAGCGAGCAACACAAAACAAGGAAAAAGAAGAGAAACTAGCTGACACAGAAAAAGTTGGTAAGGTCCAACAAAATTATGAATAAAGCCTATAGGGAGCGTCCCCGACTGACACCAATCATTTTCATATTGTCATCAAGTTTAGGCTCAGCTCAACTCTCCTCGGTGTGGAAAGTGAAACTAGGGTAATTCCTGGTCATCCACAGGTTACGACTCATCACCAGTGACTGTAAATGCAGCGTTATTTCTCACAGTCCAACCAGTTTCATGAACTTGACCGTAATTACTTTCTGCATGCTTATTAGGCTGCTGCCAAGTGTCATGTCTCTGAGCACTCACTAGATGGCCATAATGAACCAGCACCATCTGAAATTTGTGCCCCTTCAATGTATGATCAGATCCTGGAATTTATTCTCAGACAACAAATTTAAGATGAAAATCCTGTTTGCGTAGTGTGTGCTAGTGTAAGTGTATTAATATGTTTTGATAGATTAAGTCTTCTGATTCCCCCTTTAAGAGAATCAACATTCACAAATAAGAATTGAATGCATAAATATCTTGTTTTTGAGAGGGAAGAGAAGGTGTTAAGGTCAGTCTTCCATTCAAGATTCTTTTTAGCTAAAATGACCTCATTGTAGGTTACATCACTTTAGTTTCCCCTATGTTTACATAATTTCTACAGTCTAACAACACATAAACACTTTCTGATCAATCAAGAAATCTAAATCTGAGGAGTTCCCCACTAACCAATCTAGTATGTAATGAAACAGTTGAGAAATAATGAAAAATTGGAAATATTTCCGGAAAACCTTTCTGGTTCCCACAATTGGGGAAGTTTTGATGACAACAGAAACACAAGACAACCCAGAAATTGGAGGGAAAAGGAACAAGAAACAAAGAAAGCTGACTCTGCTCTGATGAGTGTGTTAGTGTGATGATAGTAACTCACAAACTATTGCCAAAGAACATCTGAGGAGGCGTTAAAACGATACCTGGAGACAGTTTGAATGCAGGAATACTGACAATCAAAACGAGCAATTGATACAGAGCTCTGCATCAAGCTCCATCGTTTTAGACAAAGTGTAGGGAAATGTTGCGACACATTAAGAGGTCTGCAGTAAGACCTGTTGCTGGGGGGATATATCCAAGACAACATCGACTTCTTCAATGGCCAGCAACTATAAACAGCATTGTCAGTTCCTGTCAGTGTCATTTGCATCCTCAATATTACCAGAACGTGTCATCTGTCACCAGAAACATGACTGCTGTTACTTGAAAAAGTCGTGATGCTCAGTGTGGGTTATTGTTTCTCATTTTTTCGCAATCATCAAATGATAAACATCTTGAGATGCATTTGTCTCTACCTCAGCTGACTGGTCACAAAAGAATATGCAGAACTAAAGTTTCCCAGAATGCACGCTGACTGCTGGTTAACAGGGGAAGTTTGATAGCAAACTGGGGGTTTAAGGGGTGGGGTTCAAACTGTCACCGTCCTGCTGTCAGTGTATATAAGAGGAAACAAACGCCTCTACTCCAGATGCTGAAGGGACACAAAGAAAATATATTGGCTTTGTTGAACTCTGGAGCTGCGTCTGAGAGGAAGTCTGTCGAAGCCTGCGCTCACTGGTATCTCTCTCCAGCCGGCCTGCTGATCTGTTGTGCAAGATGTCTCAAAGGAAGATGCTGCAATTCTCCACAGGAGCTCTACTTCTCCTCCTACCCTGGTTTGGTGGACTGGTCTTCGGAGAGATCAGCAACGACTTTTCCCAGTGCCTCAATTTCTTCTACAATGAAACCCCACCAAGTGGTATCCCTGCAGTGGGATACCAGCCAATATGCCAGCGCTACAAGAACCAGTACCACTTTGCCAGCCTGTATCACCGTCAGCACCGTGCACCTTTGTACTCCGCCTACATACTCAGCCCTGCAGATGGCAAACGGCCCAGTAACACTTGGAAATATGAACCGCAGGTAAGTGTTGTTCAACAGCAGACATTTTCTTTGCAGACTGGCAGGTGTTCATCATTTATTATTTCTTCCACCACATTTATATCAATAAAACACCTTTCTGTATGACAGCACCACAAGAAGGTGATATCATCGTTTGTTAGTTGGTGGGTTTGTCAACAGGATTACACAGAAGGTACTTGACAGATATCCACAAAACTTGGATGGTCGTGGAGTTTCGACCCAGAAAAGACCTAATTAACTTTTGATGTGGATCCGGAACACACCAAAACAGTCACATAGATAAACAACACTAGATGTCAGAAGATTTTTTATATATATTAGGTGTGAACTGTCCCTTTAAGTGTCTCTAGATAACTCAGGTTTCGCAAACACGCTTATATTCTAAAATATATGAATTTTAACATATCTTATATTTACATGTATGGGACAGCATGTTATGACGTGTCAGGGAAGTAGAAGTTTGTGTTTAGTTTAAGTGTTCTTGTGGTTGGTGTGTTATTAGCAGAAGTAGAGGAACGCTGTCTCAAAGTGTGAATACAAAAATGCTGATATATTCTTTGCTGAGGTAAGGAAAGTTACATTTCATGAGTTTCATTTTCATTTTTCTTTTGCGAACTCAGGAGTGAATCAGTCAGACACTCATTCAGATAAAGTAATAAGACAAAGACACATTAGTATAAAGGAACAAAAAGCGGCAAAATACTCATTTGTAACTAAACTGTGACATGTTCTTCCCCCATTGTGTGGCACAAAGTTGGCGTTTTCCCGTGCCAACCCAGAGATGAAATCCTTCTATGGAAACCCCCCAGTGGACCAGAATGTGATCGAGAGCCAGGCGGTGCTTGAGGACTACAAGAACTCTGGCTACACCAAAGGCCATCTCAATCCCAGCATGCACCAGAAGACGATGGCAGACCGAGAGGCTACCTTCACCCTGACAAACATCGTCCCTCAGCGAGCGGGCTCCAACGGCGGACCCTGGAACAGTCTGGAGAAGGAGCTGTTGGGGAGATTCAAGGCCTACTGCAACGGGTCAATGTACGTGATCACTGGAGCCCTGCCTTATATCACAGAACGCTGGATTAATAACAGGGTGTCTGCTCCTGAGTACATGTGGTCTGCCTACTGCTGCCCATCCTACAGTAGCAACCTTCCAAAGTCCATGAAGAAGTTTTTCCCCACATATGCTGCAGTGGGAAGAAATGACCGCAACAGTTCACAGGAGATCGTGCCGGTTAATGTCAAGGCGAGGGCCTCGGTGAGGGGCTATGACGTGAAGAGGATGTCTTTAGAGACTCTGGAGGGCATCCTGGCGCAGAGGCTGGGCATACCCATCAGTCTGTTTCATGGATGGTGTCAGTAGCAAGGGCTGAAAAGCTTTAGTTAATTGTTTAAATCAAATGTGCACTGCAGCCACCAATCAAGAAGTGTTCCTGACACTTTTTAATAGCTGAATGAGTCTTTAATTAACCAGGACATGATGATTATCTAATGATTTTGCTAATAAATCAAAATTGAAATGAATGAATGAGTCTACTGATGAAACAAATCAAACAAAATGTTGATTATATTTTCAGAAAAGAGAATGCCATTGGTTTAAATGTCTTTGCACAGACATTTTTTTAACTAAGCTGTTGACACAAATGCAAAAACCTGCAAATAAAAGGGTCACATTTTGTACCGAATCATGAAAATACTGTTTGACATCATGCAACAGCAGCCATTAGCTGTTACGGCTAACTGTGACTTCCATATTAAACTGGATTAACCTGCTGGGGGCCCTGAGGCAAAATGAGCTAATGAGCTATGACATCTATTTACCTCCCAAATTCATCCCACTCTCTGTGCAAATGTGTATAGTCTTTGTGTCGTGGGAGACTATGTAGCTCCAAGTTGGCTGTGAGGTAAATGAAGTGAACCCGTACAGACAAAAGGAATCGGAAATATTTTTATGATATCACCACTTCCAGATTGTTTGGCAGTGGAAAGGATGATGGAAAGTTAAAATCTGGAGGGTAATTTGAGCATATTTCTGGGTAAAACTGCTTTTTTGGTAGCCCATTAGCCAACGTAAGCATTCAATCACTTTCAAGCGATTTCGTTATTTCCTGCTTGATAACATCCGGTGTGTTTCACTTCTAGTCTTAAATAAATGTGTCCAAGATGTGCTTTTTGTTGTTATTCGGACTTTCATCATAATTTCACTGCTTCCTGATCGACCAGCAACTGAAAAGCTGACCCATTAGCTTCAGTTAGAGAACACTCTGCTGGAAAAACCAGCATAGACCAGCACCAAAACCAGCACCAAAACACAACATTCGATGCTAAACCCTATGCTGGTCTTGCTAGTGACCAGTCACTAGCAGGACCAGCATATGTTGTGTTTTGGTGCTGGTCGATGCTGTTTTTTCCAGCAGGGCAGCTTACATTAGTGTTAGGTTACTTCCTAGCTAACATTACAGTTTGATGAAACTTACACGATACGATAGCAAAGGCTTAAATTAAGTCTTAAAATAATAACGCACACCTTGGACACATTTAGCATCGAAGTGAAACACACTGGATGTAATGAAAATGGTAATGTTAGCTTGGATGCTAAAGTTAGCAAATAGGCTGTTTTATCTTGAAATGTGGCCCGATGTCCCTCTAGATTTTCATTAGCCATCATCTTTTCAGCTGCCAATCAATCAAGAGCTGGTAAAAGGGTCACAATTTGACAGATTTGCTTTGGTTATACGAATTGCAACTGGGAACACAGCAGCTGAACATTATCTCTGTGTTTAAGCTTCCCATCCCGACCGCGATATCGAAGGAAAAATGGCTGCCATGTGAACATGGTCGATATGTCGATACAATACTCAATGCTAACTCACTTGATATGATGCAACCTCCAAATATAAAGTAGATAATAACATTTATTAATATAATAAACTAGAACAGCTTACCATTAAAATAAAACAAATATTATATGATCTAAACATCCATACTTCACAGAATGTTATAGAATATCTTTGGTCTGGTTATTGATTTTGCAACTACTTCCAGAGAAAATGTTTTTAGTTGCCCCCTTGCTCCTTTTCTTTTTGCACCATTTAGCACCACTTAAATCAACTCCATGCTTTCATTGCTGATGTCATTAATTTTGGTTTATTATAAATAAATGACATGAAGTAAACTTCTGGTGTAGATTCCCTTCTTGTTGCCCTCATTGAGACGATTCGTGACGAAACGAGAGAGGAGCGGAGCTGTGAACTGTCACCTGGTTGTGTGTTGGTTAGCTTGTTCAAACTGATACCGTCCCACAAACCTCAGAGAGTTCTTAACTGAAGAGCTGCAGGTAGGTGTAGTCAGTGTTTGAAGGGAAAGGTCTTCGGTAAGACTAGTTTGCCCAGCAGTTCAAGTTTGAGAGAACATCTGGAGTGTGTTCACTGTTCACTGCTAGTAATCATCCGATACAGCCAAAGCCTTGTCTCAAAGGAAGATGCTGCAGTTCTCAACAGGACCTCTGCTTCTTCTCCTACCCTGGTTTTATGGACTGGTCCTCGGAGAGGTCAGCAATGACTTTTCCCAGTGCCTTGATTTCTTCTATGAAAAAACTCCACCACAGGGCTTCAAAAGAGCAGAATACCAGCCAATATGCCAGCGCTACAAAGATGAGCCTCGCTTTGCCACCCTCTATCAGCCTCGGCATCGTACACCACTGTACTCTGCCTATAAACTCAGTTTTGGAAAGGGCCAAACCGGCCCGGTGCTAACTGGAAGTATGAACCACAGGTAAGCAGAAAAAAACCTTTACTTTAAGACAAAATGTATGAACCTACTGCAACAATGGAAAAATAAATGAGTAAAAAATTAGGACATTTTGTTTTGGTTGAGTGCAAAATTAGTTTAGTTCATCTATTGAATCATCCTTTACTGCTTTTAAATGTATTTTAATTCTTTTACCAATTCTTAGGCTGTTTTACAATTCCTCTTAAGTCTTCTTACCGGGCTGTATTGGTTTAATCTATTGATCTATCTTACTTCTATTTGTATTGCTCATACTTGATTTTGCTCTCTATCGACGGCGTTTTATTCCTTTTACTTGTATTAACTGTTCAGTTTTGTGCTTTTTCTTTTTGGCCTTCTTGTTTAAACTTGCTCTTAATCTTGGCTTCCTTGTGTTGGTCTTGGTTGTGAAGCATTTAGACTGTTATATCATCGACCCGAGTGTCCTGCTTTGTGCTTTGTCTGTCAAAACACTTTGTAAACTGTTTTAAAAGGTGCTCTATAAAAAAAAAGTGTTGTTATAAGTGTGTCTATATATCATAACTGGAGGATGTCACTTATACATGAATTCAGGCGTTTTGCATGTAGATTTAATAGGATATAGTTTTGCAGCTGTAATGTGGTGAGACTAAATGTGTGAGAACACAGGCAGTCGTGGTCATTGTGGTGAGTTGCCCAAACGCAGTCCTTTTCCATTACCTTCAAGCAGAAACAAAGGCAAGATGCACCTAATCTTCTTTCAGAGGAAATAAAGCAGTATTTCATCCATTTTGTTTTTTTTTTCTATTTCATTTTATTTTGTTGATTTATTTTAGTACACACACCTGTTTGCACACTCAGACTCAATTCAACAGCAGCAGAGCGCTCTAATGTAGAAGAAAAAAAAAAAGATATCTTCTTCTGTCTTTGTTTCTAAGCTGGCGTCTCCCAAAGCCGGCCCAGATATGCAGCCTTTCCCGTGCACAATCCCAAAGAGAGTGAAGAACAGCCAGGCGGTACCCGAGGATTACAAGAACTCTGGCTACACTAGGGGCCATCTCAATCCCAGCATGCACCACAAGATAAAAGCAGACCGTGAGGCTACCTTCACCCTGACAAACATCGTCCCGCAGCAACAAAGCTCCAACCAGCACACCTGGAATCATCTGGAGAGGGAGGTGTTTCATAGATTCAAGGCTCATTGCAACAGGTTAATGTATGTGATCACTGGGGTCATGCCTTATGAATCTGAGGCACACTGGATCAAGAAGAGGGTGTCTGTTCCTGAGTACATGTGGTCTGCTTACTGCTGCCCATCCTACAGGCGCAGCCTTCCTGAGTCAGTGAGGATGTTTTTCCCCACATATGCTGCAGTGGGAAGAAATGACCGTGTCAGTGGGGAGGAGATTGTGCCGGTGAATCCTGACGCGAAAGACAGGATCCGCGGTTATGATGTGAGGCGGATGCCCCTTCAAGAACTAGAGCACATCCTGAGGAGGAGACTGAGCATGCCCAGACTGCGTCTGTTTAAACGGCAGTGTCAGTAACGAAGTGTCACAGACTCTTTATACATCTATCATAGCCATGGTTGTTATAGAAACTCCCTTACGGCTTAATTACCATGTGTGTACTTATTCAAGATATCCTTTCATCACTTAATGTTTCTATTGAATGTGATCTTGCAGAATTCCTATTTTCCGCCTTGTCAATGTCATCTTGCACCAACCTGATGCTTCTCCAATTAAATCAGACTGAAACTGTCAAGGAGCCTTCTGATGAGTTGAAGTATTTATTTTTTTTAATGATATGATTGAAACACAAATATACAAAATACCAAGTTGTCAATTATATTGTCAGAAACAAACAAGAGCATCGACTGTAATGCTGTATTATTGATAAAAAGACAGAAATATACATTACTGATCATCATAAATAAGTACAAGCTTTGTACATACAAATGAAAACACATCAAATTAAAATGGCTGAAGGTCTGAGATTGATTTTCTTTCTCCTCGTACAGAGGAATTCATTTACACCTGACTTCCTGTCAACTTTGGACATTTGCCTTCTGTATTTACTTTTTTAGCAGTGAGTATGAAAGGCATCTTCATATCACTGAGAATAAAATTAGCATCTACCAGTCACATTCATCACCTAGATTCTACCACATTCGATGGAAAACCTGCTTTTTCTTTCCAGTTCTGTCAGAGATTCAAAGGAGAGGCTCTAAAAACACTGGTGGTTTTTCAGCTGCTCCACATCACTAAAACCACTCCCACAGTTGGAGCACTGGAGCGTCGCCTTTTCACTGTTGTGTATGAGCTGGTGTCTCTTTAAGTACTCCACGCGACTGAACCGCTTTCCGCATGCTTCACACCCGTATGGACGCTCGCCCGTGTGAATCCGCTGGTGCCGTTCCAGATTGCCTAGACGACTGAAGGTGCGTCCGCACTGAGGGCAGCGGTGCGGCCTCTCGCCCGTGTGCACCAGATGATGCCGTTCCAGTGAGCGCGAGTGCGTGAAGCGCTTTCCGCAGATCTCACAGCAGTGCGGCCGCTCGGCGGCACATGCACACTCATGGTTCTTTAGTGCCCAGGCATGGCTGAACGTGTTGCCACAGTGGGCACAGGGGAAAAGGCTATCCTCCGCTCCACTGTTCTGTAACTGAGATCCTCCAAGTGGACAGGGGTGATCCTCCAGCTCGGCGTCTGAGGTGAAGCCTCCTCCACACTGTGGGCAGAAGTGCAGCAGGTCCCCACCACCCTCCTCTTCCCCTCCGCTCTCCCCAGCACTTCCTGGAGCAGACAGGTGGGACCGGGGCTCCGACTCCATTCCATCATCTCCAGACGTGACTGAGTCGCCCTCTCTCAACTTCTTCGACCAGCCTAACCTCAGCTCCACTGCGGCCCTCACCGGGTCCTTCGACCTGCCCTGTCCTACCTGCTCCTCTCTCTGCAGGGTCGGTGGCTGAGGCTCCAGCTCTTCGTCCTGCTCCATTCCATCCAGACCAATGTACTTGGGCGCCATGCTGATCTCGCTGCCTCGCACCATCTTGCGATCTGGGCTGACATTCTGGGAGACCGTCATGGCAGCCTGCTCGCGGCCTCTCTCAGCCCTCAGTGCGGACTCCAGACCCCTCAGCTCATCCATGGTCATGCCCCCATCAGACGGCTCTGCTGAGCCCACCTCCCAGTCCTCCTCGTCTTGCTCTCCCGGATGAAGGGTCGGAGGACGATCTGACAGGTCTCCTGAGAAGAGACAGAGAGGAGGACAGAAAGTTGGCGTGAGCAATCGTTTCCACTTTCTTTCAAACTGTTCTCCACTCCCTCAACCAGTGTGACCCGGGCTCATTACCTTCGCTTTGGGCTCTGGAGCCAGAGTGGAGGTTCTTGCTGGGCGGGTCCATCTTCAAAGCCTCCTTGATGAGCTGGAGCGAGGCGGGTTGATAGCCCTCTGTATGAGAAAACTGCACAGACAACCAAAATGGCTTGTTAACTTACATGCAATGTTTATAAAGCATCTGAGAACAAAGCTGCATGATTGATTGCATTGTATTTTAACAGCCATCAACAACACCTTGAAATGACTTGACAGGGAGGCTAATAACACATTTTGCACGCTCTGAATATTCAAATTGAGAAGAGGAGAGGAGAGGAGAGGAGAGTGGTCCTGTGGCACTGCCACTTGGTCATGTGGTGGAATAGCAAACAGCTTTTCACCTCTACCAGTAGTATTTCTACCTAAAAGCCTGCTGCACTTCAGATGTGGAGAGCCACACTCAACAGGCTCTTCTGGAAGCTAAATATCGAATCAATAGCCTTCGTTTTATCCACTACATCTCTGCAGTGATTTGATGTCTGAACACGGGCAAAGCTCTCTCAGTCTCTCTCCGTGTTAGCGCTCCCGTTTTCTCTCTACGTTCTTTCTCATTCTATATGAAGCCGCTGAGCAGCGCAGAGATGCTGTGCCACTTTCTCCTCCTACTCCTCCTCCTCTGAGAAAGCCCTTCTCCCTCACCTCCTCTTTGATGTTGGCCGTCTCCTCCCCCTCAACGCTGAGACTCCCCTCCCCTTCCTCGTCCTCCACCATCCCTCCCTCATCCTCTTCATCCCCGGGGAACTGGATGAGGTACATCTCCCGGGCCTCCTTCCCCCCTTTTCCTCCTGCTCCTGCTACCATCCCCACAGCTCCTCCGCTTCCTCCTCCTCCTCCTCCTCCACCGACAACACCACCGCCGCCTCCTCCTTCCTCCCACACACCTCCAGGCCAGCCTTTGCCATAGGCTGCTGCTGGGCTCTTCTTTGACTTGCCTCCTGTGGAGAAGAGAAGAGAGGAAGACGAAGGAAGGGAGGGTGGGAGAGAGGTGAGAGAGGAAGGTGGGGAGGGGGCAGGAGGAGAGAGGGAGGGCATGTGGGGAGACAGGAAGGAGAGAGAATGAAATATGAGGGGGAGAGAGATAAGTGGGAGGAGATGATTGGGAGGTCAGGAGAGAGAGAGAGAGAGATGAAGGAGAAGTGGGTGGAGAAGTGGGAGATGAGAAGGAGGAGGAGGAGGAGGAGGAGGAGGAGGGGTAGGGGAGGCAGAAGGGAACAGGAGTGGGGGGGGGGGGGTTGGGGGGAAGGGAGACAGGAAAGGGAGAAGTGGAGGAGGAGTGAGCATGATGAACGAGTGAGGAGAGAGGGGGCGTAGAAGGACAGACAAGCGAGCGGAAAGGAGAAAGAGACACGTGAAAGGGAGGAGAGGCAGACAAGAGGGAGAGAAGTGGAGTTGGTGGTGGGGGGGGATCGCCAGGGAGAGGAGGAGGAGGAGTAGAGGGAGGACATGTTGAAGGAGAAAGAGAAGAATGAACATGTGAAAAGATGAGAGGGAGAGACAGAGGAGAAGTGGCAGTGGAGAGGAAGTGTGTAATTACGGCGGTGGTGGTGGTGGTGGTGGTGGTGGAGAGGAGCGGGAGAGGAGTGGAGCGGAGGAGGCGGGTGTGGGAGGGAGGGCGGGGGAGTGTGTGTGCAACGTGATGAAGGAGAGAGCAGAGCAGGAGGAGGTGGGGGCAGGGAGAGAGGAAGGAGGCGAGGGCGTGAAGGAGCGAGGAGCGGGAAGGGGAGGAGGTGGAGTTGGAGGGAGGCAGAGAGTGAAGAGAAGGAGGTGGGGGGAGGGAGAGGAGCAAGGCAGGAAGGGAGGGAGGGAGGGAGAGAGTGTGCAAAAAAGCACAGAGGAGTGGGAGGGACAGAATGCAGCAGGGAGGGAGAGAGAGAGAGAGGAGAGGGGGAGGTGAAGGACAGAGGGAGAGAACATGAAGAGGAGGCGGAGGAGGAAGGAGGAGGCAGGGAGGGAGGGAGAGATCAGCTCTTGCCAGATGGTTTCCAACAAAACAAGTGCGTCTTCCATAAGCCCTGGCTGCACAGCAACAAACCTGCTCCTCACATTCAAACACTAGAAACATGGAAGATGTTCTTGCAAGGTGCCTTTTGATGGTGAAGGCAGCTATAATCATGACACAAACTAAAACAAAAAGGTGATGTAAGCCTCCTAGTCTGAGAGGAGAGGCTCATCCTCGAGTAATAAGACACACTCACGGGCGCCCTCAACTTTTCGTTTCTGCCGCCCTCCGGCCGCCTCCTCCAGTCCGGCGCTGCGGCGGTGGGCAGCCCAGCCCATCCCGTACTTGCGCTCGGTCCTCAGCTTGTTCTCAGTGAGCCTCAGCCGCAGCTTAAGAGCCTCGTTCTCCCTCCTGTTGACGGACAGCTCCACCAGGTAGTCGTTCACCGTCTCCTGGAAGAGTTTGGTGATCTCGCAGACGGAGGCTCGGATCAGGCTGTCCATGACGGCGGTCAGATGGGTCTCGAACGTGGAGACCGACTCCTCCATCATCTTGACGACCTGAGTGGTGGTTCATTAACAGTTGGATGTCAAGATCATGAGACATACGAGACCAGCCTTCCGCCGATATCGCGAAAGTTTCACAGCTTTAGTCACAACATATCCAATCTTATCGATAGGCTGTCTGTTACATAAACGAACTTTACTCGTCGCTACGAACTAGCAGCTACGAAACCTTCATAATATCAACATTAACCTGCGACCGGGCTCAGTGGATGCACACATTAACATTATGACTATTCCGTCTGTTTAATTACAAACTATATTAAAGGGCTAATCAAGAGGTCGCTATTGTAGTTCAACACCAAACCAGAATTAGCTAGTTGAAATAACTTGACGATGACATACTGTTAAAGTGGACGAGGAGCAGAAACCCCTCCGCAACGGTGGAAAGTGATCGTGCTAGCAGCCTGGCTAATTTAGCCTCGTATACGCACCGTTTGTTAGTTGAAGCCCCGGAGGAGTAACCTGGACGTGAAACGGCGACACACGGTTTGATTTCACGGCTGGCAGATGAGCCCGCTCGGCGTTCATAAGCACAGAGACGCGGCGACAAAGGAAAGCGCCATCCAACTTCTGCTCGCTCTCCCCCTGCTACTGTTTTCCTCCTCGCCTCCTTCAGCACTGCTTAACGACGCTTGAGGAGACTGCGCATGCCCAGTACCGTAATTACCCTACACTCAAGAGCTGCCGCACCCTAGAAACAACACAAGCTCGGGTTTTTTTTAATATATATATATTTTACCTTGCGCTTGATTTCAACAGTGGTGGTGAACCTTATTTTTATGGAAGTAACAACACAAAAATACCTCCTCGCTGACAGTGTTTGCGTTTTTTTCTTTTTTGTGTTTAACATTAAAATGTCTTCCAGGGAGGATGGGGGCGCTGTTGTTAATTTTTGCTTCATGACTGCACACTGAGAGAGGAAGACACGTCGTTTCTTCCGCCTCTGGGGTTGAGTTGCAGCGTCTGCCATCTGCAGTTCACTCAGCGAAGGGGGAGAAGACAGCACAGAAGAGAAGTCATCATGCCGATGTTTGTGGTGAGCACCAACGTGGCCAAAGGCGATGTGCCGTCGAGCCTGCTGTCGGAGGCCACTGAGGAGCTGGCTAAAGCGATGGGCAAACCTGCACAGGTGAGTAAGGCCAGGTGCACGCTCAATCCTGCAGGACCTGCTCATCCGGACGTCCAGAACTAAATCCGCCCTCATTCTTTCCCACATGAATGACTTGACTATTCTGATGGGTGCAACACGAGCAGCAGCTGAAGCCTGATGTTTTTGTATTCGCAGCTAAAATAAGATATTTAACGCCTCTCTGAATGAGGCGAGCTGGTGGTGCAACTGTGCAAACAGACTCCGTTATTTCAAGAGTTTCTGGTAAATGATTGATCGCGGTGTCAGTAGTTCAGTACACCCACATGTTAAAAAGGTAATCCTCTAACATGTTATACTGAATATCTTGTCCATCATTGTCGGAATTTTTATATTTTAGCATGCAGTTTACTTTCTGTATTATAAAAAGTGATTATATTTTTTGGCTAAATATCCTCGAATTTCTATGTTTTTATATTAAAGATGTATAAAATTGGCCACCTGTTTAACTCCTACTCCGAAAGAAACAGGGGCAGCATATAACGAGAGTAGCTAACTGCTGCTGACTGTGTTCTGTTTACGACTGTAGCTGTTGTTAGCTTGTTAGCATAGTTAGCATGCTAACTTCAGTAGGTATCTCTAGATGCCTTTGACCCTAATGTCAAAACTGTCACATCTTCACATTCTTTTTTTTTTCTCACAATTTCGTGTATATTTTTTGAATGTTTTAAAACAGAATTCTTACATATTGCACCTTTTTAATATGTTAAAATACAGCAAAGTGATTCAATATTTTCACACCAGAATATTTAGCCGATTTTAGACCATTATGTAGGGAAATTGCTGTAGGGTAAATAGTCAAATTTATAAATAATAATAAGAAAGAAATCTTAAATTTTACAGGTTTAATCTGGTGACAAACTTGGATTGCGGTTGGGAAGCTGTTTCAAAAATCGTATATCATCATAATCGTCAATACGTGGCTGACAAAAGTTGGTTGTTTGCTGTTGTCTATATTTAATAGGCTAACACCAGTCATGACTAACCTGCCCACTGTTGGTTGACATCACCTCTGTGTCTCTGTCATACATTTACCAGTACATTGCCGTGCACATCAACCCTGACCAGACGATGATGTTCGGGGGAAAGGGAGACCCCTGCGCACTCTGCTCCCTCACCAGTATTGGCAAGATCAGCGGTCCTCAGAACAAGCAATACTCTAAACTCCTGTGCGGACTGCTCAACAAACACTTGGGCATCTCTGCTGACAGGTAGCAAACACACATGGCATCCATAGTGCATATAAGTTGATAAGTAAATTTAATAACATGACCGAACAAAGACTACCCCTGTGCAGGCATCTTGCTCACTGTTAATGTCTGATCTCATTAACCTATTTCCCTTTGTGTCTATTTCAGGATTTATATTAACTTTGTAGACATGGAGGCAGCCAATGTGGCCTGGAACAACACAACCTTTGGCTGACATGGAGGGCAACGCACTGAAATAGAAGAACATTCCCCATATTTTCATAGATGTACTAACATATGAATTGAAGAAGCAAAAGACACCCAGTAATGCACTGGCCAATATATTGGCACTTAATATGACCCTTTAGCTTTGCACTGATCCCTTTCAATTTAAATGCAATAAAGTGAACCATGTAGACCAATAATTAATCAGGGTTTTCTTTTTATTGTCTAACCTGAAAGGCAGACTGCATTTTTACATGTTTACGTAAACAAAAATCCATCTTTTTGGGATATTTTGTCTTTGAAAAAATTGGGCACACAACAGCAGCTAAATGGAATTCATCCATTGGTGATTTTATTATTTATCCCATGCTTTTCGTACTCTGACATTTTAGCACATCCTCTGTTTAAAAGGTCTATTTGGCCTGCTAGGTGTATGTGGCACAGGTCTGTGGCACAACTTGCAAATTCATTGAGGTTCTGAGGAAGTGGATCTATTTAGGATGAGCTTAACAAAAATAAATTGAGATATCCGAAGACGGGAAAGCTTATTTGTGGCCCCACAATTCAAAAGCCGATTTTCTAGAAATTGTCTGCATGTCCCAACTGAGTGCCTATCTTGACCTTTGTTTGAAAACAATGAGCCCAGTGAGAGCTGATGTAAAACCTGGTATTCATTGACAAAGTGGGAGGTGTTCAGTTAGATACTGAAATATATTTGCATTTGCTTACTGATTTCTTGCAATCTTTTTTTCCAGTGAATTACACAACTACAGTAAAAATACACGCCACTATATGCCTATGATGAGAGACATCTTATTATTATAATGCATGTTTTCATGCAGTAGTAGGTTAGCAGTTTCTGCAGGGATGAATAATAACCAATAGCAAAATATAACAATATATACAATGTAATATTTAAGTTTTAACTAGACAATGGAAGACACCTCAAGAAGAGCCACAGAGGAGGGATCCCTCACCCAGGACAGAGAGACATGCAATACTTGTCACATGTACAGAACTATAACATCACAATTTACAAATTGCCCTGACAGAATATCTGTACTAACTACATAATATATATGTAAAGTATGCGGATCCACATGATACCATTGTGCCTGCTCAGTTGTCTCCTGGATGAGAGACAGCTTCATGCTTGTGTCTTTCCTAGCATGTGATCATTTGCTTTACATGTCAGTAGAGTTACTTTGTTAAATAAAGACTTCACAATTTCCCCTGAGGATGGATGTGCCAAACGAGGTATGTATGGTTAGGCAGCAGCTTCATTCCATTTACATAAAATAAGATAAAATAAACGTGTAGTGGAGTCACAGGGCAGCATTACTGCTTTAATTTATGTCAAAGTGACACGCCGGGTAGTGTGGTTTTATACCTGCCTGGTTCCCACGGTAACTTCCGGCTTGGTAGCCAACAGAGCGCATGCGCCAAGCAAAATCTCGTTTTGCCATTGATTGTACGGTAAATACCCTTTAACACTAGCCTGACAGTCACGTTTTATGTTAAATTTTACAAAGTTTTTTAAATGTTGAACGAGATAATAAGTATACGCGGGGTGAATGTGGTGTGTTCTGGCAAGAGCGTTACAGCCAAGAAGACGTAGGAGCGGCGTACCTCGGTTGGGAGGACTGAGAGTATGGCGGAGACGTCAGCTGGCAGCGAACGAGGTATCGACCGAGAACGTGCGCGAAATTCAAATCGAACAGATGAGTTATCTGAGGCAGTTGAGTGCGACTGCTCTGTGAATGGATCAGAGATAGGCAGTTGGGTAGGGATTGATATTGATGAAGGGAGAGAGCAAGACAATGAGGAGGAGAGGAGAGGATACATATAAATCGAGGCAACCGAGCAAAAATGAACAAGAGATTAAGAATGGATGGTGATGAGAGCTATGAGAGTGAGGAAGGAGGGCTTGAACAAGTGCAAAGGGTGAGACAGGAGAAGTTTATTGATATAAAATGTTTAATGAAAAGGGTCAAGAAAACATGAAGAAATCCATTCTTGTTAAAAACAGCTCTGGCTGTTAAGATAGGGGAAAAACAATAAGCAAAGGTGTTAAATGATGGGAATCTGTTGTTGAGGTGTAACAGTGACAAAAAAACTGATGAAGCATTACAATGAAAAGAGATAGAGAAAAAAAAGGTGGTCAGCTCATAGTGTGGCATGTGGTGGGTGTAAGGTTATGAGAAGGGAAACGAATATTCAATAAGTAGGAAGTAAGAATCACTTATGCAGAAGCTGTGAGTGTGTCAAGAGCACAGAACAGAGATGTAAACGAGCAAGGAGATGTGGAAGTTCAAGATGTCACAACAAAGGACAATTGACAGGATGTATGTGGACAAAAGGGACCTAGTGACATTCATTGCAGGAGTGGTCAATAGTACAGCTGAAAATCAAAAAATGTTCAAATTCAGCTCATTGTCAAAGCAGCAGTGAGTCACTTAGGATTAGTTGGACTGATGCGGGAAGAAGTGAGGGAAAACCTTACAAATCAGTCAAGCCAGGAAGCATCATGGGTGGGTTTATATTACCGTACTTACCGTACTTCTTTTACAATGGAATGCTAGAAGTTTAGAATTGCTAGAATTCAAGCAATTCATCAAGGGAATGGCTGTAAGACTGGTTATAGTATGTGTTCAAGAAACCTGATTAAAACCAAATTTAGACTTTGTGGTACATGGGTATACAGTGATGAGGAGCGACAGAAATCATGGGGGAGGAGGAGGGTGTGCTACATTCATCAAGCAAGATATTCCGTATAGGGTGCTGGAAAAGGGGGGTGATCAGGTATATATAGTGGTGGAAGTGTGGGAGAGAGGGGAGAAGGTGGTTATAATTAACTATTATAACCAGTAGGGCTGGGTATCACCAGGTACCTCGCGATACGATACTATCACGATATTTTGCCCACGATAACGATAATATCACGATACAGCGATTCTGCGATAATCCATATATTGCAAGAAATTTCATCCACAATACATCACGATATCTGTGTCACTGAAGAAGTTCAGAATTTATTGACTGCACTGAATCCACTTCACAGGAATTACAAAACATTGTCAATCAATTTCACATGAATGAAAGCCAAGTAAACAAAGAGTATATTGCACAGTGTCTCTTCTTAACACACACACTGACTACAACTATCGTTAAATATCTATATGTGTGGGTTTTAGAGCTATTTTTTATATTTTATTTGGTTGTATACCTATGTTTGAATAAAGATAGTGGATCCCATTCAAAGTGGTCTGAGCAGCATTCACAATTCCTTAACTACTTTGGGAGAACAAGTTAATTTGTTAGAGCAGCATGTTGGGGCTAATGAGGACAATGTGCAGGAGTATGGTGCTCAGTCTCAACAGCTATAGAAGTACAACGCTTACCTGATGGACAAAGTCGATGACTTGGAGAACCGAAGCCGACGCTCTAATCTCCGCTTCGTTGGAGTTCAAGAGTCCGCTAAATTCAGTGATATCGTCGTTTTCATGTCCCGGCCGATCCCACAGCTTCTGGGGTGAGACAGCGACAGAGCCAGTCCCAGGTCTATTATGATCAAACTTCTTAACTTCCAGGATAAGGTAAAAATCCTTCCCCTTGCCAGCGTGAAAATGAAGCTGGAGTATAACGGGTCTAGCATCTCTCTCTACCCAGACTTGAGTGCTGACCTGACGAGGAGGCGCCGGAGCTTTGACCATGTCAAACGCAAGCTTTGTGATCTCAACATTAAGGGCTTTCTGCGTTATCCTTGTACGCTGTGTGTTATTGTTGATGGCAAACAGTAGCGTTTCAGCTACCACAAAGATGCTGAAGCTGCCTTCATGTCCCCTTCGACTTATCGGGGATAATGACTACTGTCGAAACGAAAAGAAGGCAGGCCCATGGTTATCAGAGTCTTTTTCTGAAGATTAGTCTTGCAAAGAGGGGTCGTCTTATAATCAGGGTCGTCCCCAATGGATGATGTTAAAGGATTAAAAATAATTCATTTGAATATTAGGAGTCTTGTGCCTAAAATTGACTTACTTCGTGCATGGGTTGTTCTACATAAGCCTATCACCATTACACTCTCTGAATCATGGCTCAACAGTAACATCTTGGATAATGAAATAAATCTCACAAATTATGTTCTATATAGACCTGATAGGTGCTTCAGGAGTGGAGGTGTGGCGATATACGTTTCCTCTGATCTTGTATCTGAATAAGTCATACCCACAATTGAGCCTCTACATTTTGAATGTGTTTTCGTTAAGGTAATCTTTCATGTAAATAAATGTTTAACTATTGGTAGCATATATTGGCCACCCTTTTCGCCTGCAGAGTCCTTTAATTGCCTGATCTCCACCATTAATTACATTTCCTGTAGAAACCAAATCATTTTACTGGGTGATTTAAACAAAAACTGGTTAGATAAGTCATCCAATAAAGAACAAAATATACCTAGTACTCTAAATGTCACCGAACTAATTAATGAGCCTACTCAAGTAACCCCTAGAACCCAATCTCTACTTGACTGGATACTCGTTTCACACCCAAATAGAATTATAAGGGCAGGCGTTATGTCTGATTGTTTTAGTGATCACTCAATTGTCTACTGCGTATAGAAAATCAAACTACCTAATTTGCTGCCAAGACTACTCAAGATCAGACAATACAGGAAATTGAATTTAGATGTATTCATTAGTGGTTTGATTGCTATCAGCTGGGAAGGATACCAATTAATACCTGATGTACAAGATGCCTGGGATTTTCTGTATACTGAGTTTATTGATGTTGTGGACAAACATGCTCCTTGGAAAACTGCTACGGTCAAGGGTAAACATCTCTCCCTGGATCAGCCCCGAACTTATTAGTTTGTTTGGGCAGAGGGGCAAAGCATGGGCAACATTCCGTCAGACGAGGGATTATGCTGATTGGGAAGTATACAGGCAGCTGAGAAATATGAGCAAACCAAAAACCTGTAATACAAAATCTAACTACTATAAATAATCTCTCACTAGTGACTTTAAGAACCCTAAGCAATTCTGGAACCAAATCAAAACAATTATTAATACAACAGATAAACATTCTATTAATCAAATAAGAGTTGCCAATACAATACTACATGACTCTGGAGCTATTGCCCAAGTGTTCAATCAGCATTTCTCCTCCATGTGTTCCTTTTTACCTGACTCTCACTTGACAACTGGCCTCTTTAGTAATATTTCACCTTGCTGCAGTTCCTTTTCTTTCAGGAAAATGTTACCAACTAAAGGTCAAAAAAAAAAAAAAAAAAAAAAAAATGTAAAATGCAAATGACAAGAAAAGATCAGGATGAAGATTTTATCCTGTGGGTAATGGGGGCGGGACTTGATAAGCTTTGGCTTCTCCCGCTTTTCCCTTTCGGCCATGTGTATTGTATTATTTGAACAATGATGAAATGTGATGTTTATGAATTGACATGCCCGAAATAAACAACATAAATAAATAAATAAAAATAATGCCATTACCGAATTAAATGTGAACAGTAGTGCTGGACTTGATGGAATAAAAAACAGGTTTATTAAACTATGTATCAACTTGCTGATTTATTTACCCTTTCTTTGTCTACATGTGAGTTACCAGCTATCTGGAAATTTGCACGCATCACTCCACTCCATAAAGGAGGCGATGTACTTGATCCGAACAATTGAAGACTTATATCTATTATATGTTCCATTGCTAAAGTCTTCGAAAAATTCATTTAAAATCAACTTTCACATTATCTCAGTATCAACAATATCCTATCACCATTTCAATCTGGCTTCAGGTCTAGCCACTATACAACTGTTGCCCTACTTAAATTCACCAATGATGTGTTCTCTGCTGCTGATAATGGTGATCTCACTTGTGCCATCTTTATTGATTTAACTAAAGCTTTTGATTTTGTTGATTGCTATCTGCTTTTAGATAAGCTCCATGCTATCGGCCTTTCTGAAGATACAGTTCTGTGGTTCAATTCATACTTGTATAATAGAAAACAATGTGTCATCCTACATGGGAATAAATCTGATTTGTTGATCCAACAAAGAGGTGTACCCCAGGGCTCATCATTGGGACCATTTCTCTTTTCTATTTATGTAAATAATTTACCATCAATTTTCAATAATTGTTTTGTTCAACTTTATGCTGATGATACTGTCATATATACATCCAAACCTGATCTACCACAAATTCAAGCTTCTCTTCAGTCTGATTTCAACATCTTACAAGATTGGCTTTCACATAATAAACTATTGCTCAACAAAACAAAGTCCAATATTAGGACTCTTTGGTACCAGACAGAAACTCCAAACCCGGTTCCTGTGTAATAACCTGTAATGATGGCACTCCTATGCATAAAGTTGATAAGATTAAATATGTTGGTGTATGGCTTGATTCTGAACTCTTCAAATCACACATCGATCATGTGTTATGTAAAGTCAACTTTGGAATCAATGTTTAACATCGATCTCGAAATTGCTTTACACGCAATGTTTGAAAGAAACTTGCCTCTCCGTTGATACTTCCGATTGTTGACTACTGTGATGTTGTCTATCAAAATGCCTTTAAATCATACCTTGTTTCACTTAGCACAGCATATAATAGCAGGGCTTAAAGTATTCTGGCACCGTGCCGGATTTCTGGCGTGCAGCGTTTGGCTACAAGGAAAAAAAATTCCTATATTAAAAAAAAAAAAGTCTTGATATCACTTGAGAGTTCATGAGTGCATCTGCCGATGATATGATGGGAACACAACTCTCCCTCTCTCAAACTAACATTAGTTACACATTGCATCTTTCAATTATGTTAAAATACACAGAAGATTCACTATTTTTACACCAGAATATTAAGCAGCTTTTAGACCATTATGTAGGGAAATTACTGTAAAGTAAATAGTCAAATTTATAAATAACAATGAGAAAGAAATCTTGAATTTTACAAATATATTCTGGTGACAAACTTGGACTGCGGTGGGGAAACTGTTTCAAAAATCCTCATTATAGCTTTCACTGTTATCCAGGGCTGCCACCCTGAGCTTTGATTAGGTCTGTTTATAATAAAAAGTTAAATTAGTTCAAATATGTATGATACAAACCATTGTTTATGCCATTTACTTTTTGTGAGGTTATACATGCTCTTTAAATATGTCATACTTTTTCATAATCTGAGCACGGTGGGCAGGGTTACTCTTTATGCATAGCAGTTAAGTAGGGGAATTTGGGATCTTCGAGCCATTATTGCAGTTAAACAATACAATACGTGTATGCTTTTGGCCCGTGGCTGACAAAAGTTTGTTGTTTGCTGTTGTCTATATTTAATAGGTTAACACTAGTCTCAACTAATCCGCCCAGTGTGGTCTGACATCACTTTTTTGTCTCTGTCCAACATATACCAGTACATGGCCGTGCACATCAACCCTGACCAGACAATGATGTTCGGGGGAAAGGGAGACCCCTGCGCACTCTGCTCCCTCACCAGTATTGGCAAGATCAGCAAACCTCAGAACAAGCAATACTCTAAACTACTATGTGGACTGCTCAACAAACACTTGGGCATCTCTGCTGACAGGTAGCAAACACACATAGCAACCATTAGTGCACAAAGATTGATAAATAAATTTAATATTGCGACCGAAAGAAAGACTTCCCCTGTGCAGGCATCTTGCTCACTGTTAATGTCTGATCTCATTAACATATTTCCCTTTGTGTCTATTTCAGGATTTATATTATTTTTCCAGACATCGAACCAGCCAATGTGGCCTGGAACAACACCACCTTTGGCTACGTGGATCTCAACACACTGAAATAGAAAAACATTCCCGTATTTTCATAGATGTACTAACATATCAATCAATCAATCAATCAATCAATCAAAGCTTTATTGTCATTTTGCTGTACCAACCAAGTAGTACAACAAAAATTAGATGACGTTTCTCATATGAATTAAAGAAGCAAAAGACACCCAGTAATCCACTGGCCAATATATTGTATGGCTGCCTTAAAAGCACTTAATATGACCCTTTGGCTTTGCACTGATCCCTTTCAATTTAAATGCAATAAAGTGAACCATGTACACCAAAAAATAATCTGTTTTCTTGTTATTGTCTATCCTAAAAGGCAAGGCCCTTTCCAACTGAGTGCCTATCTCGACCTTTGTTTGAAAACAATGAGCCCAGTGAGAGCTGATGTAAAACCTGGTATTCATTGACATAGTAGGTGTTCAGTTAGATACTCAAATATATGTGCATTTGCTTAATGATTACTTGCTATCTGAGGGTAGGTCAGAATTCTTTTTTTTTTAATAGAATAGAATAGAATTACTTTAATGATCCCAGACTGGGAAATTATTTTTGTTACAGCAGTAGTGGGTCAGCAAATAAAACACTTAAAACACATAAATAGAATCCAATATATACATAGTGTATATATACAGTGCACAGTGTGCTATAAACAATAAACAATAATAATATATACAACAAAACAAAATATGCAAAATATACTATAACAATAATAATATATACAACAAAACAGTAGAGAGACCAGAGTTCTCAGTCAGGCAGAGGTGAGAGAGTTATTATATAAAGTGATGGATTGTGGCAGGAAAGATTTCCTGTATCTGTTGCTTCGACAGCGAAGCTGAAGCAGTCTTCCGGAGAAGGTGCTCCGCTGTCTGACCAGTGTGAGTTGGAGAGGGTGGAGAGGATTATCCATGATGGATAACAGTTTTTTCAGTGTCCTCCTCTCCACCACGGCCTCCAGAGTGTCCTGTTTGCAGCCAATCACAGAGCCAGCCTTCCTGATCAGTTTGTTGAGTCTGTTGGTGTCGCTGGCTCCGATGCTGCTCCCCCAACAAACCACAGCAAAGAAAAGTACGCTGGCCACCACAGACTGATAAAAGATCTCCAACATCTTGCTGCACACGTTGAAGGATCTCAGCTTCCTCAGGAAGTAAAGTCTGCTCATCCCCTTCTTGTAAACAGCTTCAGTTTTAGATCTCCAGTCCAGTCTGTGGTTGATGGTAACACCCAGGTACTTGTAATCCTCCACCGCCTCCACATCCTTTCCCAGAATGCACAGAGGTTGGAAAGCCGTCTTCCTCTTCTTCCTGAAATCTATCACCATCTCTCTGGTCTTGCTGATGTTCAGCCGCAGGTGATTCTGTCGAGTCCACTCCACAAAGTTGTCTACCAGTGCCCTGTACTCCTCCTCCTGTCCCTCACTTATACACCCAACAACAGCCGAGTCGTCAGAATACTTTTGCAGGTGACACGACCCGGTGTTGTACTGAAAGGCAGTGGTGTATAAGGTGAACAGGAAAGGAGACAGTACAGTCCCCTGTGGAGCTCCTGTATCACTAACCACCGCATCAGACAGAACACTGCCCATACAGACAAACTGTGGCCTGCCTGTCAGGTAGTCAGTAATCCAGGAGATCATTGTGTCGTCTGCATCCATCACCCGCAGCTTCTCCCCCAGTAGCAGTGGCTGAATGGTGTTAAAAGCACTAGAGAAATCAAAGAATGTGATTGTCACAGTACCTCCTCCACCATCCAGGTGCGAATGGGCTCGTTGCAGCAGGTAGATGACAGCGTCATCAACTCCCAAGTGGGGCTGGTAAGCAAATTGCAGAGGGTCTAGCAGGGCTCTCACCTGCGGCCTCAGGTTGGCCAAAACCAGTCTCTCCAGCACCTTCATGACGTAAGATGTGAGGGCCACTGGTCGATAGTCATTTAAGTGAAGTACACAGCTACAGTAAAAATACACGCCACTATATGCCTATGATAAGATACATTTTATCATTATATCGGAAGACACCTCAAGAAGAGCCACAGAGGAGGGATCCCTCGCCCAGGATGGAGAGACATGCAATAGATGTCACATGTACAGAACAGAACTACAAAATCCCCATGATGCCTCGTGCCTCAGTTGTCTCCTGGATGAGAGACAGCTACATGCTTGTGTCTTTCCTAGCATGTGATCATTTGTATTACTTGCCAGTAGCATTCCTTTGTTAGATGGAGACTTTGGAATTTCACCTGAGGGTGGATGTGCCAAACAAGGTATGTTTGGCTTCATTCCATTTACATGTACATACTGTGTCTGTGTGTGTGTGAGTGTGTGTATGTGTTCAGTCTGCAGTGTGTGTGCGAGTTCTAGGTTGGTTCAGCCCCATGGTTTTACAAAGCCAGCCAGCGAAGTCTACCACCTTCTTAGCACCTTCATTACATCTGACAAACAGACTCAGAAACTGCGGGGGTGCAAGAAGGCAGTCTGTAGTTCTAAAACCCAGGATTTGGTTAGCATCTTCAAACTTAATTTCCCTTGTCTCAAAGTCAGTGGGTTTTTTTAATTGATTTTTTGTTAAATGCCTGAAATAAAGTCTGTGGTTACCGCAGTTCACTGGTCACGTTCAAATTTAAGGCTTATTTTCAAGGATATTCCAAAATCCAATTAAACAATCTCATAAGCATTTTTCCGAGGGAACCGGAGTGATGCTAACTTAAGGGTTATCCTACAAAAATGTGTTATCCTTACACCCCTCCATTGTCCACATCGCATCCACTACATAATGTTGCTTTAAGTGAACATTGATAGGGAAAAAAATAAACCATGTAATTTGGGAGTGCAATTTCTATTCCTAAAATGGATTCGGTAACATGTGTCTTTTTGTTCTTTGTCTATTCTTAAATGTGCTCTGTTGTATAAATGATGTAACTTTGTAGTAAACTGTGTGCTGTCTTGGCCAGGTCTCCCTCGAAAAAGGTTAAATAAAGGGCGATACAATTAACGTGTAGTGCAGTCACAGTGCAGCGTTACTTCTTTTATTTATGTCATTGTCAACGTTACACACACCGGATAGAGTGTTTTTATACCTGCCTTGTTGCTACGGTAACTCCCGGCTTGGTAGCCAACAGAGTGCGCATGCGCCAAGCAAAGTCTCGTTTTTCCGTGGGTCGTATTAATCATAGACATATATACATAGACGCCTCATCGACTGTGGAGGGGTGTGCCTACAGCGCCGCCATCTTGGAACAGGGCTAGCAGAGGCAGCGGTGCATCAACCTACGGAGGAAAGAGTTACTCCTTAATCTCAAAGTAGAATTATTTGCTGAATTTTGGACCGATTATCAAACGTATTTATTTGTTAAAAACGTCACACATGTAGCTATGATACAGGGTGCTTGGATATTTTTAAAATGCTGGTTTTACTACCCAAATACAAATTCAACTTAATGTTATCAGCAGACGAGCTTCTGACCGAAGATTTGTGAATGAAAAGATGCCGGTGTTTCGGATTTAACACGGGACTACATTAACTGGCGACCGTGAGCCGAATGCGTCTGTGGTCACCGTAGTTACAACAGATGTTGAAAACGGGAAGAGAAGACGTAGCTGTCCTCTGATCTGCCTCTTTGTTCAGGTTTTTTCTGTGAAAAACATACCTGATACGTGTTTGGGGTCCTGTTTGATTAAACGTGTCAGTCGCTGACTTATTTCACTTACCAGTGCCTTTGTTAAGGCCAGTGCATTTAATACAGAAATAGTGTTCAAAATACGTTGGATTTGATGAGTGAAATAAGTCAGATCTTCAGAGTTGCTGGTTGTTACGGAGGACGTTGTAAACAGGAAAGGTGAGAGTTGCTCTTCCTGTGAACGTGTATCTCTAATAAACCTTTATTAAAAACACGTACTCTGTCTTCTCCCTGTCTGAGTAAACATGCATCACATAGAGGAACTATTGAGCCCTTTCGAACAAACACAATTACGGGACTTGAGCTCACATTCACTGAGGGAAAAAAAAAATACCAGTGCGGCAGTCACTCCACTATGCCAATCAGATCACAGGTGACTCTCGGTATCACCTATTTCACTCCTCACAGCAGACACACAGCCACCTCCTGGTCGCAAAAGGAGGCCAGATCAACTTGTGACTGCAGTGTCTGTTCACCGTGTCTGTACGGTGATGATTTATAACACAAATAAGATTTTCCAAAAGAATATGGTGTTTCTTGGACAGCTGGACAGCCACGAGGAACAAAGTTCTCCTCTGTGTCCTGCAGCGTGCAACAAAGTCTGAGTCCTCAGGGGAGCCACTCAAAAAAATGGAAAGAATGTGATCCTGTGAGTTCCTGCAAGCTGTTCTGACGGTCTGATATTCAAAAAGGGTAGAGACAGCAGAGCCTATGTCTACAATAATAATAATAATAATAATAATAATAATGATGATAATGATAGAGATATAATTATAATAATAACAATATAATATGAATATAATAATAATAGCAAAAGCAACAATAATAATATAATTAAGCAATAACAAGAATCATAATATAATGATAATAATAATAATAGCAATAATAATAATAACAATAATAATAATACCAGTAATAATGAAAATAATATGATAATAATAGCAATAATAATAATAGCAATAATAATTAAAATAATATAATGATAATACAATAACAATGATAATGATACGTATAGTATATGTATATATATATATATATATATATATATATATATATATATATATATATATATATATATACACATACATGTATATATATGTGTGTGTGTGTGTATATATGTATTAAAATAATATGATAATATAATAACATAATGATAATGATACGAATAGTATGTATATATGTGTGTGTGTATATATATATATTAAAATAATATAATGATAATATAATAACATAATGATAATGATACGAATAGTATATATATATATATATATATATATATATATATATATATATATATATAAATATAATGTATATAAATATATATAAATATAATGTATATATATGTGTGTGTGTTTATATATGTATCAAAATAAGATAATGATAATATAATAACATAATTATATATATATATATATATATATATATATATATATGTATCTGTCTGTCTGTCATGTATGACGTTTGACAAACAAACCTCGTTAAAATAGCTTGACAACTGAGCGATTTATTATCACTTTTATTGTGTAGAAACACCATTCCTCCATAGCTGTAATGCACTGTAGGAGCGAGTGGGCCTGTTCCAAGATGGCCGCCCTGTAGGCACGCTGCCCTAGTGGGCGGCAGCAGTCAATGCGGCGTCTATGTATATATGTCTATGGTATTAATACCCCTTCACACTATCAATGACAGTCACGTTTTAGATTTATATTGTTTTTTTTAATGTTGAACGACATAATACGTGTATGCGGGGTGAATGTGGTGTGTTCTTTTTTTTGAATGTGGTGTGTTCTGGCATTAACGTTACGGCCAAGATGACGTAGAAGTGGCTTAACTCCTCCTCTCGCGAAAATGGCGGACACCCAACCTCCAGTGTGTTCGTTAAAGTAAATTAACAGAAACAAATGCCGATGGTTTTGATATTTTATTTACGATTTTGCCAGTTCACTGAAGATCTTTTAGGACTCTAAGAGCGAGTTTCTTTGTTCTGGAGTTCTTGTGCCGAACGGTCAGTATTGCACAGACGATTGCATGTCGTGTGTAACGTTAATGTTAGCTAACGTTACTTAAATTAGTTTCTGGTCTGCTGTTCTTTAGACGCAAACGAAATAATGAACCGAACTAGCTAACGTTAGTCATTAACATAGATATCTTTAGCTAACGACTATGTGGCTGAGGAAGAGACATGCGAGACATCACTGTTTGGGCTCACTTTGTATCCAAATGTAATGTTGCATGCTAACATAAGTTCCTGATGGCCCTCTCTTAACCAGAACAGGTTTATCCAAACAGTCTTATTGTGTGTGACTGATTAATTTAAATGGGGTGGCAGAACATCCCTCACCCAGACTTGTTTCAGCAAACGTACACCAGGCTGAAGTGTCGCTAGCTGATTCTTATATAATCTGTCATCTCTCTGTATAGGTGTAAGGTGACCGTGGTTAGCGAAAGGACACGTATAGCATCGCACAAGTCTTGATTAAGGACAGCTGCAAGCTGCAGCCACACATCTGCAAAGATGTCGGACCGTCTGACAAGAGAATTCAGTGCCCAGCTGTCAACAACAATGGACTCAACCCTGAGGCGGGCTATGTATGAAATAATGAAGATCTTTGAGACCAGCCTACATGACCATCTAATGGAGCTGGTGCAGAGGGGAGAAGAGATAGCTAATCTTAAAATAAAGTTACAGAGAGCAGAGATCAAGCTGGGGGAAAGGCTGTGTGGAAGTGACACAGGAACAGAGAATGAACAAATGAATGAAAATCAGATGACAGAACCTCAAAGAAAGCCTGAAGATGTTCTGGACGCCCCTGGACACACTTCTAGTTGCCCTGAGATTGATTTTGAAGGTATGATGTTTAAATGAGGTGAATAACCTGACAATATATGCTACTCTTTACTGTGAAAGAAACCTTTTATCGATCAATATAGAGAGAGCTACCAGTATAGAGAGAAACTCAGTTTGAAACCTGACTTGACAGTGTGTTTTTATGTTCTTTTATTCTAAGCATGCTCACTATGGATGCAAATCTGTTTTTGTCTTGTTTTAACAGTATCAATCATCAAAGTGAAAACAAATACTTGTTAATGAACCAAGTAGGAATACATATGATAAACAAAATAACAGATTCTACTAGAGCACATCTACAGCCTCACTGGTGTTGCCGGACGTTTTCATGAGGTTCATATTAAGTTTAATGGAAATCTACAAGGCACTAAATATCACTCAAAGTGCAGTAACCATTATCAGTCACAAGTTCATGTGAGTATTGCAGAAAGAATACATTTTTGACTGTGCATGTAAATGTCCTACCAAAGCACTACAGGGAAATGAACCACATCATTATATGGCTTACAGTTTGATCATGTCTGTTTCTTTGTGTGTGGCTTTGTGCAGTACCTTCTGACTGGTGTGCTCCTCTGGGCGCTGAGGCTGCGCCCAAACGAGAGGATGGCCTGTGTCCCAGCGTAAGACTGCGCAAGCTGCACATTCCTCTGTGGCAGGTTCCAATCAAGAAGGAGGTGAAGGGGATGTGGTGGCATGACAATTTAGTGTTTTACCTATGTTACAAAGTTTATGTTGTCGGAAGAGACGGGCTAAAAAAGTTGTCAGCACACTTCAGTGTTGCGACCCAACACTGCATCAGGATCAAATAATTGTGTATCTGAATCGAGAAGCAATCAGTTGGGCATTGAGAGAGTCCATCCCACTAATTGTTTTAGACATGTACTATTTCTCATACCTTGTCATTTCAATAATTGCATATATAACTAATACATTTGTATTTTTAGATGGGTGACTGTGGCATTGACTCTCACCGGCAAACAGTGGGTGGCAGGAGAACCAGGAGAGGTGAGTTTTCATTTTTGATAAACTGATTGATTGATATCTGGAATAGTCCAAATGAGGACTGTAAGTGCCCTTTAATCTATGTCTACATTCAAGCATGCACAGCACATGTTACATTCACTGTTAGCTATTTAATGATTCCCAGCAGCATTGTTTACACACTTGCCTGCGTAAATTGTTAATAAAATGTTTATGCACTAATGGTCAGATGTGGGCTGACTCTCACTGCGAGAGTCTCAACTGCGTTTTGCCCTAATTCCAAATGCTCGGCTACAGTGCTCTACTTTCCAAAAACAAAACAAACATTTCATCGGCTGCATAAAATATTCCTTGCCTGCTCTGCACTTCATTTCACCTCTGCTGACTATCTTGCCATCACAGTTTGAGTTAGTCTCCTAACTAATCATGGATGACATATGCTTCTGCGATGCAACTTGCATAAAAGTGAATATGGAGCATGCTAAAATGAAAATATCATAGGAAGGACTCAAGACAAGAATTGTGTCAATAAGAGAAGGTCCTGTAACCTGGTCACAAGTCACGGTTTTATGAACATACAGTTGAATTTATTAATCAAAGGAAAGATTACAAAAATATTTGTGTATGCTGTCAATGATATTAGAAGGAAATGGAATTCAGCCAAAATCAGAATTGGCTAAAATTGCACAATCTCGTCTTGTAGATCTGCCCATCTAATTAAATAAGTTTCTTAGATGATAGACTGTTGAGTTTATCATATTGAAGTCACCTCTCCTTTTAAATGACTCAGTTTAATTTTCTTGCAATATTTTTTTCTTTCACAGGTTCTTCATTACAGGAGAAACACAGACACACAATGTCTGTTAAAGGAACTCATCGGGGACCAGTAAGAAATGACATAAAGAGATTGCTCCAAGACATCAGAGAAGAATATACCAACCTAACAGACACACCTCAAGGTCTAAGAAGAGGACGGAGAAGTCAAACAGGAAGAGAGGCGATGGAGATCATAGGACAGGGGAAACAAAAGTTCAAGTCTACAAAACAGGAGTCTGTGGAAAATAACAGTCAAAAGATCTTCAACTGCAAATTCTGTAAGAAGAAATTTCAAACACTCTTTGGCCTAAGCGTGCATTCGCGATCACACAAGAAGTGCCAGGGTTGTAAAAAAGAGTTCTCTTCTCCAAGTTATCTCAACACCCATAAACCATACTGTGTAAAACTTCAGGAATTGTTGGTAAAACAAGCAGAGTCCACTGACCCTCCAAAACATCAGCCCTGTGTAGAAGCTGCCCCAGGCAAAGAACAGGTGATCAATAAGGACAACAAAGCTTTATCACCAAGCAAAGAAATGGTTACCAAAAAGAAGGACAACACACCTTCATCACAGAGCAAAAAACGGGTGACCAATGCTGACACACCTTCACCACCTAGCAAACAACAGGCGATCAATAGGAAGGATGACACACCTTCAGGACCAACCAAAAAACAGGTGATCATTAAGGTAGAAAAACTACCATTGTCCTGCAGCCATGGTGAATCATCTGTCCAGAAAGATGGACACACCAATAAGCATACCTGGTCATTCTCCAACCAGAAGGACGAGTCAATCTGCCAGATGCGAGAGCCCATGCGCGTTCAAAGTGGCAGAAGGTCATTTCGCTGCAGCATGTGCCTTAAGAAATTCCGTTTTAACCGGGCTCTCAAAACGCACATGACGAAAATGCACAAAGACCAGGTGAAAACCAGTCAGACAAATGCAATCCTTTCATGGACTCTGCCTTCAGGGAAAACTGAAGAGAAACAAGAGGTTTTGATTTCTCCCTGCAAAGACACAAGTCAAGCAAGCAACCGCAACAACGTTAAGAGAAAACCCAAGCACGACAGAAAGCCAGGTGTAATATGGAAAGAAATGGGCACCCTGTGCCCTGATGGATACACCTGCTTAAAGTGTCCAAAGGTCACCAAAACCAAATATTTATTGATTGCACACTTCCGCTCCCACACAGGAGAGAAACCTTTCAAATGTGACCATTGTACTGCAAAGTTTCGTTGTGTATGGCAGCGTAACAACCACAAAAAGAAGTGCACTGGTATTTTGTTCCAGTGTGAGAAGTGTGAGAAGAAATTCATCTCAAAAATGAAGTATGACAAGCATGTGTTAAAATATCACAGAGAATGGCGTCTCTTCTGCAAGATTTGTGGAAAAGGCTTTGTTCATAAAGGGCGTCTAAAGAACCACATGCAGAGCCATAAGCCAGTATACAGTTAGTATCGCCTGTCTATGGACACTGAAGCCCTGGATGTTCATGATGTTCATTCATGACATACTGTTTGGTGTTTACCCAGCATTTAACTTTTTTGTTTGGTGGCTTTCGTTAAGCTGTTCTGCAGTTTTTTTCTTCTACTTTAAGATGTAGTAATGATATAATTCACGTCAGTATTCCTCATCTCTGTCAAATATTAAAAGAATTTGGTGATGTTTTAGGGTTTTTGCAAGAAGCAATCCAGCAAGATCACGTTTTGATACCAAATTAAAATGCTTACTTATGGGAAAGGGAACCACAACCTGAAACCAGTTATTATTAAGGAATAACTTTCGCAGTTAAACTTCACACTTACTGTGTCATTTCAGTCTCCTCATTTCATAGGTTTCTCTATGTATGTACAGAGTAGGGATACACTGATTATTGGGGCCAATGTTCCCCAAAAGAAATTCGGTTACAGGTATTTTTTGTATTAATATATTTAAAATGTGTTTTACTCACTGCAAATGTAGAAGCTTATCAACACTGAATAAGCTGAATCTGCAAAGTAACTACAGTTAACAAATAAATGCAGTGGAAAGGAGGTATAAAGTAGCAGAACATTTAAATAGTGAAGTACCTCAAAATTGTACTTTTGTACAATACTTAAGGTTACATTCTGTCACTGCTTATTCTAAATTTGGACACAAAATGATTTTTTTTTCTGCAAATGTATATGCGCTCCACTAAACGGTTATCAGTCTCCTTGATTACTGATTATTGATATCAGCCTGAAAACAACCATATTGATCAAGCCCTAGTACAGAGAGGTCCATTCACCAACAAGTGCTCTTGTTCTGCCATTGTCAACACAAAGTTTGTAAAGTAATTGTAATTTTGTAAATTCTGTCAGGAAATCTGAACCAATAAACCATTCATAGGGGACGAAAAAAAGATTGTGTCTGACTAATTGATCAAGGTACTTCATGACATTGATGCAGTTATGTAAATTCAACATTGCCTTAAAGCACACCTGCTCTCACAACAATATAGGTTGCAAAGCTCCAGTATATGTTTTAAAAGAATAGCTACGGTTGAAGCTGTATAACAAAATCTGTACTTGTTAAAAGTCGGTCAACTCGCAGCAAACCTGTGAAATTCTCTGTGCATGTTTGTTTATTATGTGCCTTAATCACAATCTTTCACATCAGCCCCGTGTCTGGTAATGTGCTTGGTTATGGTGACTTTTGGACCCATCTTTGTGATGTTACTGGACAAAATGTAATCAGTTACTGTAAAAATTTCATCTCATGCTTGAGTTGTAAGACAAGGAAGAACATGCCTCTTGGTTATAAATATTCGTTGTATTTTGTATTTTTCTTTAACGTTAATGTTGCTTGATCGAGAGACATTGCCCCAATTAAAGCATGTAGCTTGTCCTGCAGATGTATTAAAATGTGTTTTTATTTTCTTTTAAAGTAAGGTTTTAGTGCGACGTCTTTATAACAGTTTAATAAATTAATCTGAAAGTCTACAGCGCATTACACGCATATATTGGATCTTCATTTATTTTGCTAAATGCGGCTATGAAGGAACTGAATTCCGCAGCTTTTTTTCTCG
This sequence comes from Sparus aurata, assembly GCF_900880675.1. Taxonomy (NCBI): domain Eukaryota; kingdom Metazoa; phylum Chordata; class Actinopteri; order Spariformes; family Sparidae; genus Sparus; species Sparus aurata. The sequence continues at coordinate 25,888,290 of NC_044204.1, read as the reverse complement.
CGAGATTTGCAACAGTCATCACATCAGATGCCAACCTGCTAGCTGGACGATGAGCCGCCGCATCTTTGAGCATGACTGAACTGTTTTCATGGATTCAAGGTCAGCCAGTGGAGATATTGGCCGACGACTGATCAGAAACATTGCAACCTCTGTCTTTGGGTGTTCGCTTTGCTTTTACTTAGTTAGCGAGAATGCTAGCTAGAACAAGCTAGGACTGGCTACGCACCGTTGGCTCCCTTGTTTACACGCTAGCTAATGATGTTAGCTAACGATACTGTAGCTAATAACAATAGCATCGCCTGTTAACTTTTTATCTTTGTGGTTAGCTAGAAGTTTGTTGCTTATGTACTCGCACTATGCAGACAATCACTGCATTTGATGTGCCTGTCATCACTGTACAACAGTAGCGTTAGCCTACAAGCTGATTGCCATGACATCATAGATTAAAAACGTCACACAGGTTGACTATCTAGAGATATTTAACCACTAAGAGAGAAACTGCTGCGGCAAACGGCCACTGGGAATGGCGTAGCTAACATTGATTAGCATGGCAACGTCTCATGGCAGTGTGCGGTGTTAGCCACATCGTCCCCCAGCTGCCTCTGGAGGCCAACCACAGAAGGAAACAGCGGTGTCAATCAGTCGTTGACATTAAAACATCATCACGTAAACAAAGGACAATGGAGACTGTGAGGAGTGCTTTCCACGCTCAGCTGGCCACCGTCATGGACTCGCTGCTGGCAGCTGCTGTGTGCGAGATCGCCAAGATCTTTGAGAGCAGCCTGTGTGAACAGCAGGCGGAGCTAGCGCAGAAATCAGAGGAGATCTCCATCCTCCGGGGCAAGCTGGAGAAAGTGGAGAGGAGGCAGAAGGCGAAGGGTGGAGGGGGCGAGGAAGGGGAGATGTCTTCAGGAGACAGGGATGGCGGCTTGAGGCAGCAGACCCTCGCAGGATCAGGTAATATTTAAGTCAGGAGATCATGAATACTCACTTGCCCTTTGCTGATGTAAGACGTACACTTTTTTTTTAAACGATAACTGTTTATCCTTTGCATGGGTGCATGTGGGTCAACCCATTTTGAGCCCTTCTCTGTCTTTGAACACACTTGGCACCAGAGGCTTTACAGATACAATGACCACCAATACTTGTCTTGCACAGGACTGAATGTGGAAAGGGATGTGTCTTCTCTTTCCGATCCAGTAGAAGGAAATAATCAGAGCCTCAGTGGGATGAAAGAGGAGGTCACAGGCCAGGATGGAGCTTCAGTAAAACATGAGGTCAGACCCTGTCCTCATGGTTCAAAAGTTTGCTGTCCAATAAATGGAAGAAACCATTGCAAGGTGAAAGCTGCACCGCGGCTTGCTGTTGACGTTTCTGTGTCTTACAGATCTGTTTTACTTATTTTCCAAAGCGGGCTGGATCGCGGCCTACCTTGGGGTCTGTTGCAGTCCAAGCCCCAGAGGGAAGCCTTGCTGCTGTGGACCAGAGGCAGATAGATACCCTGTCTGCCACACAAGCCAAGGCCAAATGTAAGAAGAAGTTCTACCCTTACTCCCCCAACAAGATGAAATTCTTTGTGTAAGAATATTGTATTTTAGAAAGTGCTTTAATTGTCTCCCCACCCCCCCCTTGATTTCTCTGTAGTGTCTCATTGGGATCAGGGCAGTCGCAGTGCAGACCACAGACCCCTCCAGGATCAAGCCTCTGCCCCTTTTCTCTCCATCTCCCAGAGCGGGCGTTGCTCCCCCAGGCCTGACCCAAGCCTAGCTCAAGCTGGGGAGTGGTTACCGGGGTTGGACACCCGAGGTGGGGTGTCCGGTCTGGACAACCTGCAGGCCGATGGCACCGGCTGCTCCGGTCCAGCTAGCAGCAGCACGGGAACAGACGCATCCTGCTTCCGACCTGGTTTTGGCTCTGACGAGACCAGCAATGAAGATGACGATAGCTCTTTCCCTTTCCTGGACCAGGAGCCTGAGAACCAGAACTCCAATCAGAATTCTGTGCAGGGCCAGGCTGTCGGGCAGAGGGGGGCTCGCCAGGTTCAACCCCAAGCCCCCCCTGGAGAATCATCATGGAGACCCAGGGACGACAGAGTTGGGAGAGGCCCCATCAACCACACGCGGCGGGTCACATCTTTTGGCAACAGAGACCCTCTCCGACCACAGTCCAATTCACAGTCGCTCACACTACGACACACAAATACTCTGAGCCACCCTGCAGCTCCCGGTGGAGGGAGCGGACGACCTTACACCTGCCCGTACTGTACCAAGTGTTTCACCTACCCCTCCCACCAGCGCAGACACCTTTTACGCCACACAGGAGTCAGACTGCATCCTTGTCAGTTTTGTGACAAGAGCTTCCTCACTCCCTCTGAGCTCACCGTGCACACCCGCACACACACAGGGGAGCGGCCTTTTGGATGCGCTCAGTGCGGTAAACGTTTCGCCCGAAGCGGGAACTTAAGAGCTCACCAAAGGGACGTTCACATGGGGAAGAGGCCATTCGCTTGCACAGAGTGTGGGAAGAGATTTGCCCACAGGGGGAACCTGAGGGTGCACAATCACAGAGTCCATCAAGGAGATCCCTACTACATGGATGAGCAGCAAGAGCCTGATATGGGCCCTAATCCAATTTGAAAAGATTTGAAAAATTATGGTTCTGCACTTTAATTTGTTTGCAAATAATCCAAGCAACTTGTTTCAGGATTACCTGATGTGTCCCAGATAAATTTATGACAAAATTAATTAAATATTTTTTTTCAATGCAGGGCAACCTTAGAATTAAGCATCTTTAAATTTTATCCTATGTAATTAATGACATATGTGGTCAAAAGAACATTTTAATTTGTGTATTGACATTGTTTCAAATACAATTCAATGTCAGAAATATGGGTCACACCAATAGGGAGAGCTCTGTGTTGAACTGTTTTTGTGAATGACTGGATAACGTCATCCATTAGTAAGAAATACTGGCTATAAAGAAGATGAGTTAATTAAGGGCGATCGCGTGTTCTCACAGTGTTCTTCCCGTCAGTGAAAGTCACTGAGTACATTTTCATTACTTGAAGTGAAAGAACTGCAAAATGTTTTTCATAAAGCCAATAAACAGAATCTAGTTGATATTAGATTTATACATGTGGCATGCAGAGGTAGGATAGCACGTCTCTTCCTTTTACAGTTGTGCTTACGTACTGCCCATCTCCTCACTTTTGTTCTGACTGTGTTGTAAAATGTAAACAAAGTTCATAATTGTGTTGTAACAGAAGAACTGTGCTTTTATTTTCCATCCTGTTTTTTCAAAGTGGAATTAAATAATATACTCGCAAACAAACCGTTCTCCTCAGCCGGAATTGTACGGTACATTCTTATGTTGTCGCACCGTGCTCTCAAAGACACCAGGGGGCAGTGTCACAACATACAGAAGATGGGTGTAGGAATGTCTTTGGTCGACGTTGCAAATAGATTTTGGATAGAAGTGTTGCTCTCAGCAGGTTTTAACATGTGCCCTCAATTTTTTGGATATTTTTCCCTGATGTATGCACTTGTGTCATCATGCCATCTCTCTCATGGTCATGGCCTGTAAGCATGTGCTTATGATGCAAAATCAGAACATGTGGATGTGAGTCCTTGTGTGTGTGTGTGTGTGTGTGTGTAAAGGTGTGAGCAGTTTTGGCCACTCGTAGCAACGACCTCTAACAGTAGAAGGAGAGTTTTGTCTCAATCTTTCTTTCTTAAAAGATCATTTGAAATTGATTAAATAAATATTCATATGCCCTCATGTAGCGGCAGTGTTGGGTAATAACTAGTTAAATGGGTCAGCTTTGTGTGACTAAGTTACAAAGTAAAGGTTATTTGAATCTGTTATAGTTATAAATTTCCAGCATTACAAAGAGGTAACATCAGAATAAATTATAAAGGCTTGTGTAAAATTCACAAACATTCACTATGTCAATTGGCATCTTGTCCCCATGCTGGAATCTCTTCTTTTGGCATGTTGCTGTAAAAACGCAGGTCAGCACAGTCATTGGAAACACCATCATGGGTCGAATGGCTGACAAAGAGCTGTCCTTATGTCTACCAGGCACATTTCATTCACAGCAGTGTGTGCTCTAGTTTAGGATGGTGTTTTTTAATCGATTCCCTTGTTTGAATTTGCACTGCCTTTGTCCACCTTGGACTTTTCATTGCCAATTTGAAACATTTGCTACAAAAGAAATCATAAAGTGATCAAGTGGAATAAGTCACATTACTTTGATGTAGAATTTAAATAGTTAAAGTACCACTGAGTGAAATCACTGGAGGCAATATATCAGATTACATGCAGCTTCCTCTGCAGCCACAAAAAGCTTTATAATACTTTGTTCACATATCCAGTAGTCCAAAACACACTTTAATGTGGCCAATTTGCCAAGTTACCCTTCAAGTGATGGGGGCAGAATCCACTTTCTCATCCCCTTAGCAGCCTTAGATCAAGTGTGTATCTACCAGAGTCAGTGTTTTTGGTTTGAAATGTAATCTTTGTGTTACTCCCTCCACTCAAGCTCAGCAATGAAACAAGAAGAGGCAATTTAATACTAATATAACTAACAACAGAAAATAGAGAACCAAGGCGGTGTTTTTTCAGCCATCACTTTCAAAAAAACGCCTACTGGAAAGTGCCTCGAGGATGTGGGCTGTGTGGAGGTTGATGAGGCATTTGTCCCCGTCTCTCGCTCGCTCTCCCTTCCACACACACTCTCAACTGCTGAGCGATGCTCGGCCGAGCTGCGCCCGTGTATTCCCCCGGCTGCTGAGTCCTTGCTTTGCTCATTGTAAAGATTACATTCAGTGACCCACCTCCCCCGAGGGTCACCTGAGTCTGTCTCTCCCTTTGGGTTTTACGCTCGCAGTTATAAAAAAAAAAAATGTCTTAATAGTGCACAAAGACAGGCCACCTCTACATTTGCTCTGCAGGAGACATAGAATGTGAAGGAATGGGTGCATGTCTCGCTCATGGAGTGTTGTATTTATGGATTTATGAGTGAGTTAATGTGTCCATGTGAGAGGATTGAATCCCAATGCAGTAAAGCTGCAGGCTCTTACAGGCCATCCAGGGGAATGTACTGTTTTTAAGTACTGTATTTATGTGTGGATGAAAGCCTCGGGTCAAATAGAAACACAAATCTATACGCAGATTTAGGTCTTGAAATAGGTGCGTGTGTGTGTGTGTGTATCTTCAGGGTTCATGCAGGCTTTGCAGTTTTTTTTATGTTTGTATATTTGGTTATGTGTAATCTCCTTTATGCTGTAAGCTGCTTTGCCCCCGGGGAGGGAGAGGCAACAAATGAACAGTTGACTGCACAATCCGGGTGCTTTGAATCTATGTGATAAAAGCTTTGCATGAAGCTGGGTTGTACGAAGATATTTTATCAGTGCACCTATTTAAAACAATCTTTTTTAACCCATGTTTTGCCCTCTGGCACCACGTAAAATAATTTGACCCGAGACTAATAGCTCCCAGTCGGTTCCCCCCTCGTGATTTGATACAAATTAGACCTTCCTCTTTGTAATAACACCCTGTCAGGTAGCCATGTCCCAGTCAGTGTTTATCACCAGGCCCAAGTGTTATCATTTTGTTTTCCAAGCAGAGATCAGGCCATGATGTGGTCTTTACCTTTTATGTCACCATGTTTCAGTTTATTTCTCCTGCCCCCAAGGCTACTGCTTTAATTTGCCAGCGAGCAAAAAAAAACAAAAAAAACACACTCTCAACCTCCTGCCATCTCCTTGCCCTCGGCCCAAAGAGCCATTCCATCACCATCCTATAATCCTCCAGGAGTAAAATGATCCCCCCGACACCCAGTTACTGCACCGGGCTCCCCAAACATGTCATACAGATGTTAAAAGAGAGGAAATATTAACCTTCGCTCAGCTGGTGATGTATGTGCAGTCAGGTAAATTACACTCCTGGATATTGTGTGTGTTTGTTTCCCTTCTTGAACATGCTTAGTTAGTGTGTGTGTGTGGGTGTGTGTTGGAGGTACCAGCTCCTTTCTGCGAGTGTGTGTGTATCAGGACTAAAGGCTGCTCATAATCCACCCAGTCCCACCACTCCCCGGGGGTTGTGGTTTCATACGGGTTGCCATTACTGTAGTGAAACCCCCCTTTAGGGGATTACAGTGCTGTCTCCCCGCTCGAGGCACTGAGTTGATCCATCGTCTGCTGACTGTATTTAAGCACTCACTTAATGTGCTAATAGTGTTAGACTGGGGAGACGCCACAGAGCTTTTAACTTTCATCTGCTAAAGCTCTTTGTCTGCTGGAAATGCTGATTTCATGGCTGCCGGCTTAAAACCGTCGCTAATCAGTCACAATCACAAAATATTAACTAAGGATGGAGCGGACTTCATGGGGTCATGCTTTCGTGTGTTTGTGCGTTTCCAAGAGGAGCAGTCGCTGGGCCACGATCACTGGGTTGAATCTCATCCAGTCTGAGGCGTTCACTGTTTCTCTTCACATTTTTGGGGGTCACAGAGCATGGAGAGGTGGAGTGGGAGTACATTATCTTCCTCCGTCAGAGTTCCTGGGTTTTCCAAGTGTGTGCGTGTGTGTGTGTGTGTTAGTGTGTGTCTGCACGAATGAGTGTGTGTGCTCCATAGGCTGCTCTTGGGTTGCTAAGCAACCCTGTGTCTGCACATTGGAGTGGGGGTGGGAAGAGAGAGAAGCACCAGGTCAACAGAGGCAGACACTCACAGGCATCGCTGCGTCTGATTGGACACATCGGTGCTCCTGATGAATGATGCCGATCATTATCATGTTTACTGGCTGTAGGCAGGAATCGTGCTGGAGTCTCAAAGTCCATTTATTTGCATCAGAAACTGTGGCTCAGATTCCGCTTCTTTTTTCACAGTACGAGGGAGAGAGAAGAGAGAGATGGGGAATTACTGTCTGATATTGGTTGAATTGGTTTCCAATATATATATATAAAAATGTACTTTCCCACAGAGACTTCCTTCATTTTTATCTCTTATCTCTCATATGTGATCAGCTTTGATGACAAAACATCTGGTTCTCGAAGACTGAAAGACGACAGCTCCACCTTGTTTCCCAAGATGGTTATAAGAACTGGTTCATGTCATACATTTGGAAGAAACTTTATTTACCCTAACCCCTTTTATTTATCAAAATCAACAAAGTTAAAGTGTTTTCTTCTCTATATTATAATCTTACTCTTATTTTTTAGTACGATTGCTTTGATTTCAAACGCTCCATGAGATTCTGTCCCACCTGCGCGCAGATGAATACTTAATAAGCTCTGGGATAAACAGTCATTATGATGTTTTGCACAGTCTTGTTTGTGTCAGGGGTGGAGAGCTACTTGATATTTACAGCTGATCTGTGAACTAAACATGAGTCATTGTTGAGTCAACAGATCAACTGTCAAACACCACTCTCTTGCTTAATTTTGAGTCTTTCTGAGCCTTTTTTAGATTGAAATATCTAGATTAAGATAGATTCTTCTTGTTGTGGTTAAATGTCAAAGACCAGATGCAGATGCTCCACTTGTGTCCCCGTCATCTCTACTGAAGGAGATGATGTGAGGACACAATGCAGCTCAGATTCTCTCCAGGGCAACGTGTTGAAGTGACGTTGGGGATGGTCACGCTCCATTGTCACCAAGGTAACGGGACGAACTCGAGGCCAAGCCTTCACGGCTGAATGGCGCAATGGCTGGGGAAGACTGACCCGAGCCTGCTGTTGCACAAGCCCAGGGTCAGGCATGGGAGGTTAACAAGGACAAGCTGAACTGGATTTACTGTACCTGAACAAACCTGCCTCATGCAGGGGTAAATATGGTGATTAAAGTGATTACTATGACGATGAGGACTTTAGGGAGCCTGCGCCGTGGTTCAATAAGATCTTATTTCTTTTAGTAAAAGGATTGAGTTTTAGTCAAATGGATTATTTTTTACTCTCTGGAACTAAAGAACATTGTGTTTGTTGGATTTTTCTCTGTTGTGCAGGCTTCTCTGGGGAAAATAAATCACAATAAAAGTAATTAAAAAAAAAGGGTTGTTTTGTCTCAGATTTCTGACAAACAACGGCCAATTTGAATTATGTTTGAGAAAAACTACAAAATCATCCCCATCATCTCTTACATCATGCTGGCTCTATGGAGCTTTTGACCCAGTTTCAGCTTATTGATTTGTTTTCACAGCCTGCAATTTCACTGTTGGGGTCAGTCTCACTTCACTCATCAACACTTTTATTCCAGCAGCAGCAGGCGGCCATTAACAACCAACAGCTACACACCTGCCAGCATCACACAGACAGACACACAGACAGGCAGACAGACACCACCTACAGCTGTTAACAAGAGAGTTTAACATAGAACCTTGGCTTCCTCATGGGTCTAAGGCAAGCAGAGCTAAAAGGTCAGTGAATATTAGACTTCGCGCCATGTCATTGTTTGCTAAATGCTAATCAACAGGTTCCTAGCATGTTAGCCATAGCATACGGCTTAAATATCAATAATGTTTTGGATACTGCTTTAAAATGGCCAAAATATTATTAGTAAAGGATTTGCGTTTATATATTCATTATTTTCTGTTCATTTATGTGTTACAGACTGCAGCTATTCGGCTCTTTATGGGGCGAAAATTTCCTACTGGTGGTACTTAGCTAAATGCTAATCAGTGACATCAGTTAGTAGCTATTAGCAGGTGATGTCCATCTACTGTCAAACTGAAAAAAACTGATGTTTGTTTGCACACTGTAAGAAATACGGTAGGACCTGGGCCATCAACTGATTTAGAAGTTACAAGTTACTTTGCAGATTCAGATTATTTAGTGTTTATAGGCTATTAAATGTGATGTGTAACTAATCAGATATTGTTGTCGGTGGGACATGGTTTGAGAGGAGGCTGCATGTTTATTTTATCTGCAATCTGACAGAAAATCACTGATACCTTTAGTTGTAAACATGATGAATATCTGCGCCAATAATCAGTCCTACCATGAATCATGACTCTTTTTAAAAAATGACTAAAACGCTGTTCAGTAAACTACAAATTGAAATGGTAAAAGTACAAAATAAACTTGAAAGTAGTAATGGGCGATAATTTATCAAACTGATATTGGGAAAGTAGATTATTGGTTATATATTGGTATCCGTTGAAATTAAAGCTGATAAATGGACCTGATAATAGGAAGCCAAATGGCTCTCTACAAGCACAGCATCTAAACACTTAGATACAGTAGGTTGCAGCAATAGCAGCAAGAAACACAGAGAAGTAGAAAAAAATCGATGTTGGTCATGAGAAGTGAGTAATCAATGGATATCGGTATTGGCTGAAAAAAAATCATATTGTAAACCCTGTCTCAAAAGGACCAACTTAAGATACTTTGTGGAACAAGAGGCTATAAAGTGCCTTGATGATTGCAAATGTATGATATCCAAATGTGTTTTTATAGCTTTATTCACTCATATTTATACCAGTAGGTGTAAAAGCATGTCGAGCAATATTGAAAACAATAAAAAAAAAAGTGTATTTCTCACCTCTCCCTCTTTGATTTGGGTTTGGCAAAGAGTAAGAGCTAAATACCAAACCTTATGGGTTTATAGATTTAACCAGAGGGGGGATTTTGGTGGCATATGGTTGGGGTGAATAGGTGGAGACGGGCAGGTAGAACAGTAGCTATATATGGGGGAACAGTGGGTGGGCTTATGTGAGCTTTGTGGTGGATGTTAGGCTGGTGGGGGGCAGTTAGAAGGGCAGATATGGCAGGGGAGTGTGGAGCATTGCCCATCATTGGTGAGTAGCGGGTGGGGGAAGGCGATGCTGGCAGTCTTGGGAGTAAGTCAGATAAACAGCTCTTCTTGTTCCCTGCTGTGGGGGGGTTTAAAGCCTGGTGGCAGACAGCCAGCACTAGTGATGGCACCAACTGTCACTGGCAGCCCCTCACTCTCTGCCGCCACGCTGACTGACGCCTGTGTCTGTGTGTGTGTATGAGTTGGAGTGTGAATTTCACTTCTCTTACAGGAAGTGCTTATTTCTGATCCCTTTTGTAGATCTGCGTAAATTCTTCATGTTAATATTAAGAAGGGTATTTTCTGGTATTGATATGTAGTAAATGGCAATCTGGCAAATTAATGCAATCATCATCTATAAAGTAGTGGTGGGTGATCAAGTGTTCATCTGTGTTCATCCTGCTGACACTAACCCTGCATGCACGTGTTTTTCCAAAATCCAAGCTTTTGTTTGTCGTTATGTAGAAACAACTTGGATGCTATAAAGAAGATGGTTTGCATTTTATGCGTAGAGCATTTAAACAACATGTTGATTGATGTTACAAGCGTTATTTTACAAAGTGATTTTGTTGCAGACCCTTTGCTGCACCTGTACACCCATGAAAATATTGCTTTACCTGACATTTTATCAGGGCTAATACTGATAAATAGGGCTACTCTATGTTGACAACCACTAATGATAACAACCTAGTACCACATTGCAAAGTCTGCAAGTCTGAGAACTGCTGTTCCGACTTTTACATGTTCTTCTCCAACACCACATGAGTGCACTATTAGTCCATGAGTATGGATGCAACCTCTTAGAGCAAAAATTATTGATATATTGGTTGATTTACAGAAAATCAATTTGATTATTTGAGTATTATTTAGCTTAAGAGCAAATTTCCAAAAGCAAGTCTCCAATTTATGAAATGTTATCTTAATTTATGTTAGCTTAGCTTAGCACAAGGAGTGGAAACAGGTGGAAAAGGCTAGTTTAGATTTTTCCGAAGGTGACACAATTGCAGAACCTCTGAGCTCACTAATTAAAATGATATCTTGTTTGTTTAATCTGTTTACAAACTGAAGTTGCGATTTTTTTGATGGTTATGTGCCAGATTTTTCATGCCGGGTTCAGTGACTTCCTCGAGTCTCTAACAAGACTCTGCTGTGCATGATCCCCCATAAAGTCACAACTTACAGTCTGTTTGTTTTTTGATGAATTTAACAAACAAGCTATCCCATGCTAATTATAGGCACATTTTGTTACCCTTGGAGTAGCTGTTTTCAGTCTTTATGTTAAGATAAGCTTAGCTAAACAACTGTTGGCAGTAGAATAGAACAGAATAGATGTTTATTGTCATTGTTTCAAAAACAACGAAACAGTAGCTTCATATTTAACACAATATGAGAGTGATATTGATATTCTCATCTAACTCTAAATAGGAAAGAAGACAAGCTTATTCCCCAAAATCCCTAAAGTTGAACATCGGAAATTTCTAGAGTGATATCTTGATAAAATCACATCAGAATATGACAAATAGTATTTGAGTCATTGCGCAGCCCTGCCCTTCTCTGCCGACCTGTGTAGACAAGACTCCGCTGTGTATTAAAATGTGTGTGGCTGTGTTTGTGTCAGTGGTGTGTTAGTCATCTCTGTGCTAATTGGATAATGTCTCCAGGTGAATCCTGTAGTAGTCACTGTACTGTGGTTCATACTCAGCACTCAGTCAAGTGAAACAGTCTCATGCTCTCTCTCATTAGTCACAACCTTATAAGACACTCAGCCACTTCCGCTCTGCCTCCCACCCCTCCATCCCTCTCTGTTTCTCCCTCATATTTAATCACCTGCAGTCAGCGGTCAGGCAGATCTCAGCTCTGTGATGATTGGCTGCATTGAGGAGTGGGCGGGGCCTACTCTGATGCATCACACACGTACCAGCGCAGCAGAACAGATCCCCTCTCTCTCTCCCTCTCTCTCTCACTCTCTCATTCTCCCTCCCCCTCTCTCTACCTCTCACTCTGCCTTTCATACATACGCCAGAGCGCAGACTGCAGCAGAACCAGGGTCAGTCGGATTTTCCTCCTCATCCTGGAACTGCCGAGAAACAGAGACAGTTAGCTGCTGAGGAGGAAACAGACGTTATTCATGGAGGATCCACTGAGGAGTACCTGACCTGCAAGCTGCCGAGTGTGTAGGTGAGTGTGTTTTTTATCCAACTGTATATGTGTTTCCAATGCGTGCGAGTTTACTGCAGGAGCAGCAGCACTGCAGATACACCAACCAGGGGCTCTGCTCATCCCTCTCTCCCCTCCCCCCACTCTCCTCCTCCTCTTCACCTCCTCTCCTCTCTTCTCCTGGAGCATCCATTAACAAGTCAAGACTTTACCTATTTCTGAGAGCACAGAGCTGTGTATGTTGTGTGTGTTTGTGAGAGTGTAGAATTGGTCAGGCCACACCTGGACTCAGCAGCTGCAGGGTGGACACGAGGTGCACTGGATTTTTCGTGCACACATCACTCGTGAGGCACAAATCAAGCTCATCCCTGGCAGTTTCTGAACTCAGTAATAATAATTTTCCTCCTGCAGGTTTGCGTCTGGGCCTCAGAAGCAGTTGTGCGGACCTCCACGCACCCATCCCTCCTTCGGGACTGGCCCACTCCCTCCCTACCTGCCCCTCTGCCTCATTTAAGGATAGAATGCCCGGCTCTGCACCCCTGTGCTGAGGAGGCGTCGGCGGGCAGCAGTATGGGCGCTGTGCTGGCCGGCATCCCCACCACCCCCTTCACCACCGATCTGCCACCACCACGCTGCCCCACCGAGACGGGCGCTCCCCCCAGCCCCGCCGATGGGCGAAGACACTGACGCCACCCCGACGCTCAACCACCGCGGCTTCCTCCCCGACCACAACTATGTGACTGAAGGTAAGAAGACGACAGAGGAAGCAGTCTATATGTTACAAAGTGTGTGTTTTAAGTGTGCCCACATGTGAGTGTGTATCTATGTTTTGGACTTCTGTGGAGTGTATGTGTTTGTGATAAAATGTGTGTATGCTGGTCAGCAAAACAAGCTCAGGACGGCTTCCTAATCTTCTGTAAGCTCCGTGTTGATCAGTGCTCAGACAGAGTTGCAGACAGAGCAACACGAACTAGGGTGAAAAACTAAACCCTTTTAGGCAAGTTTCCCTCTTCTCCTTCCCCACTTCCTGCACCTTTCATTCTGTTTTTGTTTTGTTTATTTGTGCTTTCGTAACCACTTTTTCACCTTGTGTAACTCAGCTATTTTCCTACACTGCAGGGAAGAATTGATCTGGCCTGTGTTCGAACGTTTGTGTGTGTGTGTGAGAGTGAGTGTGTGTGTGTGTGTGTGTGTGTGTGTGTGTACGTGAGATTGTCAGAGAGGAGAATGCTGGCAGAAGACTTTTTTCTTTTCTGTAACAGCCAAAATTTCTGCTAGTTCTTTCATACTCAATCCACGACATGTCACCTCTCATATTGTGACTGAGTCACTGTTACTTCCTCCACTTGATTATAACAGGTGTCAATTTGATTATTATATAGCCAAACTCTCAGGCAGGGCAATATTACAAAGTCCAGCAGCACACGAGTCATGCAAACCACTGAATTCCTTTGGGTTGTTTCATAAAACAGATGGATTATAACCCCGGAGAACCACCTTTTCTCCTAATCTCAGTTACACCACTAATCTCACCTGCACACTAGCTTTCCTGTCTGTCTGTCCCCAATCTGTTTCTTACACTCGGCTCATTGTTCACCACGCCTCTTACACCAGAACAGCGGATTATCATTTGAGGGTCACGAACGTGTTGTGAGCTCATTTGTGATCCTCATATCACGACAGAAAAGGGAATTATGCTTCCTGTGTCTGTGCTGTAATATCATTTCCCTCACACAGAAGCACGCACCGTATTCAGGGGGGACCTTTAGCGCTGCCTGTTGATTGTGCAATGTGTGTCCACGCTGAGTGAGAGATGGAGGAATATCTGCGTGTGTGCCTTTGTTTGTCTCCGTGTGTGGGAGCGTCCATCTCGACTTGTGCGTACAGTGTTTCCATGACCAAATATGTATCTCTGCTCATTTCCGATTTTTTTTTTAATGTTACAGTGGCAGAAAGTCACTCTTAACATCCATCACCAACCATCCATTATCCCCATAGCAACAGTCCGTGATGATAAACATGCTGCTTTTCACGCTTGGCCAATATGATTGACAGGTCGTCTCCACCCACCAATAATGGCAGTATTAATTATTCCACACATCTCAGGCAGACATGGACATTATTCAGGGTGAATTGCTGATGAGCTCACACCAAGGTGGACAAACCAGTGAACGCTGTCGGTCTGAGCAACACATGAACAGCCTGAAAATAGAAGAGGTAGAAAAGACGGAAGTGCAAGTTGTGCTGTAACAATCTAAACATCACCAAAAATTCCTCTAATGAAAAAAAACAAAAAACAATGAGGTGATTTCCTGTCACAAATAAGCGAAAATGAACCATTACCTGCCTCTTCTTCCACATCCACTCCAACCCCCTCCACCTTTCCTCCATGTTCACCCCACCCCCCCGTCCTCCTCCCACTTTTCCATCCCCCACTGCCTCCCCCCTTCTCTCCCTTTCCCCAATCGGCCCTCTAATGCAACTCGCAGCATTGCCCGGTGCTGAAGTGGCGCGTCTGCCAAACAATTATCCAACAGTGCTCTAAAGGCTGCTCAAACACAATGTGCCTCTGTATGTGTGTGTGGTAGACAGACAGAGAGGTGGTGCATGTCATTTTATGCTTGGGTGTGTTGTGTTAGCTCCTGTGTGTCTCCATCTTTATTTAATTTTTTTGTCCTGTGTTGCTTTCATATTCAGGTCTGTGTCTTTGAGTGTGTACCGTGTGTCTTTTTGTTTGTCAGGTCTGTGTATGTATGAGTGTGAGTCCGCAAGGGTTTTCTGTGTGTGCGTGTGCATACATAACAGTGTGTCTGTAGATCTTCCCGTGGGGATTCCCCTGCCCTTTAACTCCTGTAGGGCAGGGATGCTTAACCTCCCTCTACCTTGGACCTCCCCTCCCCTCCCATGTTCCCTCCATCTCTTACTCCCTTCCTCTCACTGCTTTTGCCCCCCTCAATGTCTCCACTTTGCTACAACCTTGCTACAAATCTGAATTTGGACATTATTGATAGTTTTTCTATTTTTTAAAGACTGCTTTCATATCATCGATAATGCTAGCCAGATAGATAATGATAGCAGATATTATTATATACAACGTACTGTACACAAAAGTATCAATGTTAAGTGAAAATGCAAAATGATAAAGAAAACTGGAAGCAAAAACAATAAGAATGTCATTATTGTCAAAGGCAGGGACAAAAGGTTAGTCTTTTATTTAGCCAAACAAATATAAGTCAATAAAAAAAAACAGAGTTGCATAATGTTAACACATCATCAAATGACTAAATCTGGGTTCTTAAAACTAAACAAAAGAATAATGTAAAATAATTCTGAACTGAACAAACCTGACCTGACGAATAGCATGGCCAGATGGTAAATATTCTATCAGACTAGAAGCTTAAACATATCAAGCACATTTAAACACATTCAAAATAAAAACTGGGCTTACTTATGCATTCAAAGCAACTTAAATTTAACAAGCGTTCCTTAGTAAGGAAGTTCAAGCACCACTCAGTCACTTCGAACGAGTGTAGAGTGGCAGGATGAGAACGACAGCGAATCACATTCGTTATTAGAGCCTACACCAAGCATGATTTGGCTGAAAAGAAGGAACATCAGATGTAGGATCCATATTTGCTATGCTGGTCATGTCAGGAAATAAACTGAAATAAGACCCCATAAACTAAAACCAATTATTAATGTAAGCATCACAAAATGGTGAAATTATTGTATATTGATATTACCACCACAAACCCCATTGAAATGTCCACATTCTGCCATTATTTTAAGTCCTTTGTCGTTAAGAGTTCCCCTGCAAAGCATGGGGAGTTGTCTTCTTCCTATTCCTGCTTTTCAGCATAAATGCCCACTCAAACTCCAGCTCCACTTTCGGGCTGACAGCTCAGCAGCAGTATTTGGAGATGAGGTACAATATGTTAACTATTCCAAACGTCTGTAAAAACAAACCTAAAAGCAGTCAAATAAAGAATCTGAACCTACATTTTTTTGTCTGTCTTATGCACTGAAATCCCTTACTGTTGCTCCAACAAACTTTAAAGAAATTGCTTTGTGCTTTCTCAACCTGTGATGAGTACATGTCATTGTGTTTAATTGACTAATTAGTAATGGAAATAATTGCGAGTCAACATGCCTGTGTGTAGTTAATTGAGCTTTCACCGGCTCTCACTGCTCTTTTCTAATTGTTGATCATTGTCACCTCGGAGGACGCCTGAGCCTCTCCACGTCTACATATTAAGACTCTGTCCCACGAGCTATCTCTGTCCATCCCGCATGACCTGCTAGCCTTCCTGCCAAACTCAACATGTGAACAATTCATGTTGTGTAGTTACAGAATGATCATGCATACACCATCAGTAATGTTCTCTCTGGTGGGTTCTCGTGGCCAAATGTGGTTATGCAGTAACTCAGTCCCTACCCTTAACCCCACCCTCCCTGGTACTTCCTTCCTTCCTTCCCCTCTGCTCCTTCCTCCCTTCCCTCCCCTCCATCCTTGCTCCTCTTGCAGGGCTGCTCCTGGCTATAGCCTGAAGAGCTCCGCCCATCCCGTCCACCCCTCTCCACCCTGGAGTCCTCCCCCAGGATGTTGAGCCCCATCCAGGTGCTGTGCTCCGACATCACTACCCTTTCTCTGGAGCCCGAGCCGTTTGCCTCTTACACTGAAGGTGTGTGCTCTATCCTCTTCTATCCCTAAGGTCATATCTGTGTCGCACACTTGCGCCCTATGACCCCACTGTGTGATGTGAGAGTTAATGTGTGTGCTGCTGCGTGTGGGCGAGTGTGATGTGAGAGTAACATGTGTGTGAGTAGGTTGAATCAGGTGAATTCTCACGTGAGTCTGAGTGTTATAAATATCTTAAACATCACTTTGTCTCTGTCTGTCTGCCTCATTCTTTTTTGTGCGTCTCTATTTTTGTACTTGCTTCTTTATTTTTGTCCTAGTCTGCCTGCTTCAGTGTGAGTGTGTGTGATTGATTTCTTTAAATAGTTTGACCAGATGACACCCCGTCTCCTTCAAAGCACAGCTATCATTCTTATGCCTCTATTTAGTATGGAAGAAGACGCTCTCAGACACTCACATCCATCCATGCACACGAATACAGGGTTGTAACTCACAATCTTTTCATCATCAGCTCATCTGCTTATCATTTTTTCATTTTATTGATTAATCATGTGATCTATAAAATGTCAGAAAATAGTGATGAACGCCTGTCACAATGTCCCAGATTATTGATATTTTTTGTTTTGTCTGACAATCAGTCAAAAACCCAGTTTACTGTCATAAAAAACACAAAAACCTTGCCAAGATTAACACGAGACAGCGATTTTTACGCATTTTTGCCCAAAAAAGACAACAATTAAATAACATATATATAACAATTTTGTCGACCCACTAATCATTTCAGCTCTAGACAAGAAAAAGATTAGAGTTGAAGTGTAATGAAAGAGGCGACAGCTCTCAGAATATGGGATTACATTTGAGTATTTATGAGGCGTCAACACGTAATCTTAGTTTTCAGTATTGCTGGGGTTAGACTGGGTGTAAACCAGCTAAATCCCTAATCTTTTTTTATGCAGCAGTGTCACAAATCCATCGGAAAACGAATTGATTTTGATCAAAAATGAATCACACACCAGCTCAATTCATGCAGCTATACGATGTCCTCACAACCACCAGGCAAAGCAGGTTTACAGGTGTGTTTGAAGCTGGCTTGGTTTGTGATTCTAATTGTTTGTGTCTATAACCATTAGGCTCACACCAGCTCTGCTCCATTGTGCCGATGTGTGTTTGGAGAAATGGCAGATCCCCTGCTGTGCTGGGCTTAAATCACTCCTCTCCACACATGTGCACCTCTAACACAAACACATGCACCAGTTTTTTTTCCAGATAACTCCAAAACTGTAGGACAGGGATCAATTTAACGTCTCCCTCCGGCTGTCTCCCCCCTCGGCTCCTTCACTCCCCCCGCCTCTCTGCCTCCAACCCATTTATTTCTCTACAGGGTAATTGAGTACACACACTTGTGCACACGTACACAGGAAATGCGGGGAGCTCGAGCTGCAGCATGCACACACACTCGGCAGCACACACGCACACACACGTCTCCTGCTGAGTGGTGGCTTGTCCTCGCTTTTAAGGAGTGTGTGTTTTTGGCTCGGCTTTAATGGCCCGTGTTTGCTCAGACCGAAGATATCTATAATTGGGGCTGTAGGACGTCTGCGCCCCTCAGTGTCCCTGTGGTTGTCTTCACAAAGAGAAATCAGGAAATCCGCCTTCTTAAGCCTACGCCACCAGCCTCATGTATCCCATAAACCTCCTGTTCTCTGATCTCATATCTTCTCTCCTCTCTTTCATCTCATATCGCATCCAATATATCATATATCATCTCGTAATTAGCTAATATCTCATGTATCATTTAATATCTGATGTCGTCACTCCTCTCTTTCATCTCATGTCTCATCTCATACCTCAGATCTCATCTCATATCTCATATCTCATCTCATATTTTATCCATAGCTCATACATCATCACATATCTCCTATATCATGTCATATCTCATATATATCGAATATATTTTGTCATTAGCGTAAGCTGTGTCCACAAAAGAAATCACACAGACACTCTGGAGAGGAGATGAGATGTAACATGAGAAGATATATGAGATATGAGATGATATGAGATATTCAGTTTACTGTCAGTTAAGAAAATAAAATGCAGTAAATCGTCATGATTGAGATGCTGGAAATAATGTCTATTACTAAACCAATATGGAAAAATTGTTACAGATATGTTTTTGGTTGGTCGACAGTGACATACATCATTTTATAGCAGTTAGTTTGTTTTGAGATTAATACTATAGTCTTTAAAACAAAATAATATGAAATAAAAAGCAAACATTTCCAATCAAACATTTTTAGGACCAAGGATCTCAGTCTTGAGAAACTCTTAGATTGTTAGTTGGATTTGCAAACATGTCCTAAAATAAGGGCCCATGGTCTTAAAATCGCTTGTTGTGGTCGACCAACACTTTTTAAATTTTCACTATATCCAATTTGCAATGATAAAAAGAATAACAGCAACTTTTCTTCCTTATTCACCAACTAATTCACTCTACAACATTCTTTGATGAAGATCTGCTGTCAACACCTCACGGTGCACTTCAGTGTTTGGTGTTTTTACACTTTTGCATGTTTTTTAAGCCTCTCCGTGTCATTCGGTTCATTCATGTCGATGTGTTGTTCTGTGCTGAAATGTACTGTATGTGTGGGCGCGTGCACTTGCAGTCACAGTGTGTTCCCCCAGCTCCTGCAGTGTGGCGATGAGTCAGACGGGCCTGCTGATGCTAATGGACTGTCTGTGGGAGACAGACGCAGCTAGCTTGCTATACTGTAGCACACACAAGCACGCACGCACGTGCACACACACACACACACACACACACATCAACACTATATGACATTGACTTACAGCTTGACAAGCTAACAGAGCGTCTCGCACACACACACACACACACCCACACACACACAACATCAATACAGTGGCCAGTGGTTCCTCTTGGAGGAGAGCCACAGTTCATGATACTTGTTTCTGCAGTGGTTGTTTGTATTCTTAGAGGATTATTTTTCTGTGGTGCTTTTCTAATAAAGAGCCTCAGAGAGACAGATGGGTGTGAGCTCTGTTTGTGTGTGTGTGTGTGTGTGTGTGTGTGTGTGTGTGTGTGTGAGGAAAAGAGGAGCATCGCAGGAAGATGAAGAGGCCTCAGGTTGAGAACAGACAGAGGATGAGAGAGTAGAGTGTGTGCTCCATATTTTATTCAGCTACATTGTGTGCCGCTCCTGTGGTTTTGCTTAGCGTAGCTCTTTCTCTGTGCGACTTGAGTGGAGACACAGTTATCAGTTAATGTGTTGGATGTGCACACACATACACAAAGCATCAAGCACACACATATTCTCTGTGCATCATTACGAACTGCGTGCATTCAAAGCTGACTGGTGTGCGTACGTGTGTTTGTGAATTTCACTTCATGTGCAGGGGTCTGTTTTTTGGGAGTGCTATCATGTGTGTGTGCATGTGTGCGTGTATGCATTAATTATCTGCATATCCTCAATTTGGACCTCAGCGCCTGCTCCATCTCCTGGTATTACTTCAACAATGTTTGTGGACAAAACTGCAGCGGCATAATTATTTTACCACGCTCCTTCTTCCTGCGAGGATTGGATTGATGAATCCCACTTCCTCCTTCACCACACTGCCATATACGGCTAACCATTAACGAGTACCGCTCCTACTGGTTGGCTCAGCCTGTTACCATGGCAACCCCTGCTCACCGACAGACCCCTGCACCGCCTCCGCCCCGGCGCCTCTTCCCTCCACCTCCCTCTCCATCCTTCCCATTCTTCCACCACTAGCATCACTACCAGTACGTACACGCTAACCTACAGGCTGGCAGCAGAGTGCCGTGGGGGAGGGATGAGAAAGAGAGTGAGCCGAATGTGGACAGACAACCAGGAAGGAAATGAGAGAGTGAAATGGGGCAAAAGAGCGAAACTGGGGAACACAAGATGAGAAATGACAAAAGAACGCGTAGGGGGGAGAGAGATCAAGAGAGCGAGCGAGAGCCTGGAACAGAGGACAGAAATTGAAACTGGAGAATAAAGGAGCTACTGCGGTGTGTTTGAAAGATCAAGAAACAGTGCAGTTAGTAGTGGGAAAATGATAGGGAGAGAGAGAAAGAGGCAACCAGTAATACAGTTACTCAAATGTGTGAGTAACTGGGTGAGGTGTACGGTTGTGTTGGTGTAAAGATTGAGGAGCAGTCCCTGCCTCCCCTTCATCATAAAACCTCCCTCTCTCAAGGCCACCACAAAATAGGCAAGGCTACAGCTTTGAATCACCCCGACTCTCAATAAACGCGCTCTATTTTTATTACAGTCAATGCTTATTGAGCACCGTGTTCTCCACTATCAAAACTGAGCTCAGTGGACTCGTTGGCCAGAGGCTTCGTGGGATAAGGCGTCTGAAATGAGCCTTATACTGAAATCTAATCTACGACATTTTTGAAGATTATTTGGTATAGCGCAGTGGCGGATTTGAATTTAAAAACATCTCAATGAGGCATGACTGGTTTGGAGGCTAGAACATTGGGCCAGTCAAAGTCCACCATATTATTACACCTGTGAGTTGTGCAGTTCCACTTCCCTGCCTTATTTGATTTGTAAATAACTAAAGGTTGTGTTTTGAGAGGGAATATGTTTATCAGATGTATTGCTTGCATTGAGTACTGTGTGAGTTGCAATAGTTCCATTCCAGCAATGTTACAGCTAAATATGATAATAGCTAGATATGTAGATGTGTCAGCTAGCGTATGTCAGCATAAAGACAGGAACCAGGGGCGAACAGCTAGCCAGGCTAAAGTCCGTCATACATCTGAATAATGTCTGATATACAGGCTCAGACCTTCTTTCCTGTGTGCTGGTCATTGTTTACAATCCACTTAGCATCTAGAGATGTGAGAATCCACTCTTTTGTGCCCTTCACGGATTGTTTTCATCCATGCCAGAGAAGCCTATTCAAACTTGATTAGTCAATACTAATGATTCTTAGACTACTATTGGAAAACCAGAAAAACCTTGCCTACATGAAGAGATTAGGTTTAAACAGTAAAATGTGGGGAAAGAAACAGACCTCCAGCATCTCTAAAACTCACTTATTTACACACTATATCTTGCTCTCATGTCTCTTCTTGAGTCTCTGCTGTTTCTAGTGAACTGATTTGGTTGTTGGTCTAAAAGGTACTGCCTCAGACACCAGCATCTGCCCTGCTGAGCTGTTTTGCTTTACCATGATTCATTGTCAATTAATGGACAAAATAAGATAATGAAAGCTTGAGAATCTGTGCGTTTTTTGTGACTGTGGTTGATTTAATCCATTTTGAACATCATCCAGTCACTGAAGCCAACAGCATCATGATCAGCATCACCGGCAACTGTCTGTCCTTAACGCAGCCTTTGTATTTTACAAGTGTGGAAACAGTCCAACCCACATCTGAGCTGAACACTCTGTACACTTCCTCAATTGTTTGTTCTGTTTGAAGATGACAAAGCACGTTAAGATATGGGCCTCTATTTATTTATTTGTTACGAGGCGTTCGTGACTAGCAAATTGGCTCACATACTAGTGCGGCTAGATTGAACTTTAAGGTTTAGATGACATTAAATGACTTTACCTGGCTTCACATCATATAAGCTACAGCGGTACAGAGGCTAACGCAGAGGAGATCACCTAGATATGAAGCTTGCATGCCCTTCATTAGACGGCGAAGTGCTTTCCATTTCACATCCTGTGTATTGTGTGGTACAGGAAGGTCCACTGAAAGCACTGAGTCAGTGAATGCTAAGTGGATTAATAGCGTTGATAGTGTTGGTGTTTCATGACACGGAGCGAGTGTCGCAAATATGAAAATGACTGTCCTGAAAAGTGATACTGGAGTGATATTTACTTGTGCATTTACACTCTGAGTTCTGTTTACGCTTTTAGATGCTACAGAGATTATAGAGTGCATGATTATACCCATACACACACACGATGAACTTAAGTGACATTGTAATCTCGTGTACCAAAGTGTCATAGTGTGCGTCATTGTGTATGTGTCACACTGAGACACCTGCACCTCCTGTGAAACAGCTGTTTGTGTGTGTGTGTGTGTGTGTGTGTGTGTGTGTGGGCTCATATATTTTCTCTGAAGGCTTGCACTCAATTGCAGAATATTTGTGTTATTGATCAAATATTGTTTTATTCTGCACATTCATTTGCATATTTTAATCCACTTACATTTTAATGCATTGACTGTTGCCTCGGTTTAATAATTTAGAGTCGGATAAACAGATTATGAAGATGAATAATGATGTGTGGTCAATTAGCTAATGGGCATTCTATCCCTCTCTGTTCTCCCCCCCCCCCCCCCCCCCCCCACCGTCTCCATCTTCGTCTCTATGTCCTCCTCAGCTGATATCATCTCCACTGTTGAGTTCAACCACACTGGAGAGCTCCTGGCCACAGGGGACAAAGGGGGCCGAGTGGTCATCTTTCAGAGGGAACCTGAGGTAGAGACACACGGCAGCACTTACACTCATACACACAAATACACCATTTTTCATTGCAGCTCAGAGAGCAGCGGTGATCGCACACCGTTCCCCTCCAGCTACAGTCTAGATTGAATGATAAATAGTTGATGCCCCTGCTGTGTCAGAGAGTGTATCATTACAGCTGTGCCACGCTACTTCCTCACATGAGCAGGGGCGACAGAGGCATGGCTACATTTTTCCACATACCTCCTTTTTTTCGTTCCACAGAGCAAGACTGAGCCATTCTCCCAGGGAGAGTACAATGTCTACAGCACCTTTCAGAGCCATGAACCCGAGTTTGACTACCTTAAAAGTCTGGAGATCGAGGAGAAGATCAATAAGATCCGATGGCTGCCTCAGCAGAACGCTGCACACTTCCTCCTCTCCACCAATGGTGAGAGGCCTCCCACGCATACACGCATCATAGAGGAGCAGAGAAGACGTGGAAGTAGTGATGTGCTCGGATGATATTTTGTGGCAAAACACTTTACTTGAATGATTTTAAGAAGGCAGGACTGGGCAGTTGAAATTACGTTACTGCGATTTGAGAGTTTCCTTCCTTAAAGAGAGAGTGCATTAGGAGTTAGTCTGCCGGGGATATGAGGTCCCATCATCAGTTTATGCTTGAAGTTTATGGCTATATTGGAAGATGTATAGATTTTCCCCAGAGCGCCCTGTTATTGATTTATTTAAGCACTATATTATTTATGATTGAGGGTATGAAAAATGTAAGACCTGCCTCAGCAGTTGGGTAAGGCTGCAGCAATCCTTGCTGTCATTTTATCAATATAATACAGAGACTTTCTGTCTTTGACTGTGTTGATGAAACGAACCCCCGCTGTTAGCTCATTTAGAGTTTCAGAATCCACGCGGTCTTTCAGAGCTGACAGATTGACGTGTGGAGGATTATCTTGTCTATTAAGTCATTTCTTTTGAGTTAAGTGTCTAAAACAGTGCTCGTTTTTCAAAGATGTTCGACTTCCATCTTTACCCATTTGAGATGAGGTGATTCAGCCTACACTGATCACATTTAATCACATCCAATCTGAGCTCTCCAGAGAACTTCCTCACCTCAGAGCGTATGAACAAGTACCTTAGAATCATTTGTCATGCTTTCAAATGATATCTGATCTTATCTCATTGTTTGATGGCTCTGTTTGTTTCTACAGATAAGACCATTAAGTTGTGGAAGGTGAGTGAAAGAGACAAACGGCCGGAGGGATACAACCTAAAGGATGAGGAGGGTCGCATCAAGGACATCTCCACTGTCACCTCCCTACAGGTATCTATCTATCTATCTATCTATCTATCTATCTATCTATCTATCTATCTATCTATCTATCTATCTATCTATCTATCTATCTATCTATCTAATCTTTCTCTCACTAACATATTCATGCAGTTAGTCGTGGAACATAACTGGGTCAGTAGGTACAGTTGTGTTTGCATGTGCAAAAATGGGTCACTGGCACAATCGTACATGTGTGTATGCTTGAGTGTGTGGGGGCGGAGAAAACCTAGATTTCCAGCTGTGCAATAGAGTGATAAAACATCTGCACTGGATCTAAAGTAGTCAAAGCATCAGTGTTTGTATTTGTGATGGATTTCTTGCTAATCTGGATGCCGCAGCCACGGTTGCTCAACTTGTCCTTCTCTGTAGAGAGCATGTATTCGTATGGCGCCGGGTCTCCCACTGTGCTGTATGCAAATGGGGACACACATTCAAGCCGTGTATAAAAATGTAAATCATGCATTGTCAACGAAATGATGTTATAAATGCAAATGCAGAGGTATGAAAATGCAGCCAAATGAGCTGTAAGTCACGCACTGAATTGGCATTTGATCTGCTATCAAGCGAGTGAGTGAGCGGCTCTAGCTAATAAATATTATTGATGTCAAAGGAAGTAATGCATTAAATATTAATTTACAATAGAATACAAATAATTTAAATTGAATCCACTGTTTGTTTCTTGACCACCTCTAATTTTGAAACACTCTTATCCAAGGTGCCGGTGTTGAAGCCGATGGACCTCATGGTGGAGGTGAGCCCGCGCCGAGTGTTCGCCAACGCCCACACCTACCACGTCAACTCCATCTCCGTCAACTCCGACTACGAGACCTACATGTCAGCCGATGACCTGAGGATCAACCTCTGGCATCTGGACATCACCGACCGCAGCTTCAGTATCCTCTGATATGAGTGCAGAGAAGTTTTTTAGGTGCACAAACGACATGTAGAAGCAGAAATAGAATTATGAAAGTATAAAGACACAGATAATTCCTGCATATATGAGCACATAGATTCCAACACATGCTCAGTAATCAATCCCTGCCCACACACACACTCAATAAATTCCAACAAATCCCACTTTGTTGTATAAAGAAATGCAAGAGGGCTCACAGTGTTGGGGGAGGGGAATATTATTCTTAAGGAGTGAAAATGTAGCTTAATGAATAATTCAAAGGCTGCATAAATATTTCAACTCCTTTCTGGTTCTAATCCAGCTCAGTAGGACACAGTACAGTCACATCCCTGACCCAGACAGGATTTATAATATTACAATTTATCTGAATATGGAATTACTTTACTCCCAACAATCCCCCTGGAGATATATTTAAATTAGTTTTAAAATCGTCTGTAAATTATTTGCAATGTGTTGGGTGTGTGTATACATTTACATACACTTTTACATGCTTTTATTTTGGAACTGAGTGGGTTTCTACATGGAACAAAACACAATATAATCAGTTTCTCATTGAGTAAGTTAATGAATAAACTGTATAAATGATTACGTACACTTGAGGAGGTCAGTCCAAGCTAAGGCAAACTGAAGTGCCCTGGGGCCATGAGTCTCTGCTGTTTTTCCTGAGCGACACTTTCTCTCAGACATCGTGGACATCAAACCAGCCAACATGGAGGATCTGACGGAGGTGATCACAGCGGCTGAGTTCCACCCCCACCACTGTAACCTGTTTGTCTACAGCAGCAGCAAAGGCACCCTGCGCCTCTGTGACATGAGAGAAGCAGCACTGTGCGACAAACACTCCAAATGTGAGTAAACCTGCTGAGAGTTGGGACGGAGATGAACATGTCTGAGCATTTTTCACAGAATGAGCTATGCTACCAAAATGAAACATTTCAACAACTATCAAATGAAAGCTTTTATAGACATTCAAGGTTCTCAGATGATGAATCCTAATAATTTTGAGATTTTGGGTTCCACCATAAGGTTCACATTTATGGTTATGAGTGAAATCTCCTTGATAGATGGGTTGACGTGAAACTGGCGTCACACATTCATTCGTTCCCGCTCACTGGACAAATTGTGATCACTTTTGGCATGAAATGAAAATAAAAATCAACTTGCAGGAACTTGCATAGGAGACTTTATCCATCCCAGAGGTTAATTTATTTTGCCCGTGTCCATATGTAGGTTGGTTGGTGGATTGGTTTGTCAGCAGGATTATGCTAAAACTACTCAACAAATTTCCACTTAAATTGGATGGAGGATGGGTCTTGGCCCAGAATAGACCACATTTACTTTTAGTGAAGGTCTGGATAAAGGGATCCATGAATCTTTTCTCACTTTCATTAACATTGCAAGAAATCACATTTTTTGATGAGAGACGAATTTCTCAGAGAATAATGCATCGATCTTTAAGAAATGACATATTTACTGTAAGTGGCTGGCTATGAGTGAGTACAATTTTCTGGCGTATTCAAATAATAATCCAGATCATGTGAATGTAAATACAGTATGTTTCATTTTATATTGGATAAGGCTTGATTGAACTGTAGGGGACTGTTAATGTGTGGTCATGTAGTGAAGAGTGGGGACTGGTTTCCTTGGCTGTGCATTCCAAGATGTCACTACATATGTTCTGTAAATGTAAAATATATGTAGTCAATTTGTAGTTTACTAATTGAGACCTGCAAATCCTCAGGTGGTTCATTTATGGATAAAGAAATGATCCAAAGTTACAAAAGATAAATGGCAGGCAACCAAAATGTTAAACTGACCTAAAGGTATAACTGTATCAAGTTCGTTATGGTATAGGCTGAAAAAAATCCTTATCATGGATACCCAACTCAAAGTGTAAGAAGTTTGATTTCCCCGAAAAATGTTTAAAGGGGCCACGAAATGTTTCTTTTCATTTTTCACTATTTTCCATTATATTTCTTTCCTTTGGAGGTTCGTTCTTTCATTATATAGAGCAAAAGTAGTTTGCTATACTTATGGGACAATAAATCCATTCATGCCACATTTTCTTGGATTTATGCTTTCCCAGCTTTCATGTTTACTTCAAAGTTAAAAAGGCAGTTTCCCTGTGAATTTTACAGCTCTGACCAGTGTGAGTCACCAGTGCAGTGAACACTGTTCAATAGAGTGCCCGAACAAGCAGCAAGTTAGTTTTATGTTTGTTACATTAAATAAGAAATGTCAATGTTTACCAGTTTCCTGTCTTTGTATTGTTATTTATAGAAGACCTTTGATTGTTCTTGCAGATTTGTGCAGACACACCTGTCCATTAACACACTATAGTTTGTCTGCCTCATATAGTGAACACGAAGGCTCGTCTGAGAGATTTTTTTTATTTTTGCAAATGACATAAAGACACACATCCAACTGTGTTTCTGTGTGTTATCTGGCTTAACGGCAATTCCCCTCCTCCCCCTCTCTCTACCCCCCTGCCTCTCCAGTGTTCGAGGAGCCCGAGGACCCCAGCGCCCGTTCCTTCTTCTCAGAGATCATCTCGTCCGTGTCCGACGTGAAGTTCAGCCACAGCGGTCGCTACCTGCTCACCAGAGACTACCTGACCGCCAAAGTCTGGGACCTTAACATGGAGAGCAAGCCCCTAGAGACCTACCAGGTGTGTTTCAGACCACATGAAATGCATGAGGGAGCATTAAAACACATAAGAAGACAAAAATGAATATGTTCTCTCAGGCGCAGCTGTTGTGATGAGATTCCGGCAATGAGCAAATTTACTCTGAGCGAGGTGAACTGATCAGCAGGCGAGGAGGCATTAACATATTTTTCTTTTGAATCCACTCATCTCCCAGAGGGCGATGATCGTCTAATATAATGATGTTTCTACAAATGGAACCCGATAGAAGCTGGAAATTAAAGTCAGTATATACCTGTATTCCACTAACTACGCCTGGCACGCTGCGAATAGTCTGCAGTGTGTTCAAGCAGAACATTGAAGTTGTGGTTGTCCAGTTTATTGGCAGTTTTATTCATTAGCTTCATCAGCTGGCTGTTAATTTTCAATCATAGCCAACAGACTTACCCGGCTGGTCTAATTATTATTCTGCTGATACCTTCACATCCACACCACATGCTGCTGCTGCTGCTGCTGCTGCAAAGTCCTGTTCATGTGTTTTTGTTTTTAAACCATTTAATTTAGGAACATAAACCAAATCACAATTCCGCAAAATTCCACCCACACGCAGACCAACAATCTAATGACTGAAACAAACACACACAACCTGTTGCTCGTTCTGTCTTAGAAATAATATTTGATATGTTTTTCAGGTTTTATATAATCTAGCTGAATCAATTTGTCCACATCTGTTATTTTAATTGTTCAATCCCAAGACAAACAGTGACCTGATTCGCTTAGATTTGTTCCCTTCGTATGTAACATAAATTTAGCCCAATCTTTTATTAATCAGATTTTTCTTTTTTCTTTGCTATAGTATTATATTTTAGTGACGTTACCTCTGTGAAGTTTTTTTCAGTGACTCTCTGGCATGATCGAAGTGAAACTACTCCTTAGTGAGAGTCTTCCTTTTTGGTCACTGTGCCAAAATTTCACTAACTAGTCAGATGGTTTGTTACACATAACAATCTGAGAAGTCTCTTTAGAAAAGGGCAGGCGCTTTGAAAAAAGCACAGGTGATTGGTTGAACCTTCTGTCTGACACCGTTTACCACAAGCTAAGTTAATCCAATCAAACCACCAGTTGGTAAATCAAACTCTTGCTGAAGCCAATCAGGAGAAGAGCAGAAAATGTTTACCTTTGATGAAAGCGTTAAGTTAATTGTTGCACGAATTGCATTCAAGCAAGGCAACTTTATTTACTGACACGTTTCATACAGAGGGTAAATTCAAGGCAGAGAGACATGGCATCACTTTGTATAATGATTTCAAACTTTTTAAACATTTTTCGTGCTGCTAAACCTACTCCACACATGTGAAATCTGATCTAAATCTTACCCTGTCATTATTGTGATGATTATTTTAGAAATAAATCTAATAGCTACCATCCTCTAAGGATGAAAAGGAAAAAAAGAGAATGATGAGTCATTCTTTTGAACAAAAAGAACGAGGCCGTAAGATCGGCTCCTTCAAAGATTTGTAAGTCCCCCATCTCGATGTTATCACTATTATATCTTTGATGTTTTTCTGATTCTGGCACATTTGGACTCATTCTCTAAGCACCAGGCTAATCATTGAAACAAAGACCAAACATTAGATATTTTCCAGTATTTCAGTCCAGGTACATTAGAGAAGTCACACAGTAAACTTAACCAAGGGACACAATACAAGAAATACAAATCTCTGGATTCCATATAGTTCAGAATTGTTTCCCATAAAAGTTTGATCACGTAGCAGTCCCTCAGAGCGTGAGTCGAGAGTGCCTTCTGGTCTTTAACACCTCCAACACCCGCTGTCATCACTGACTCATCCTCATGTGTGAAATTTTTTTTGGAATCTTAGACTGCAGTAGGTCTGAGATGTCAAAATGTCCACGTCTGTTTTTAGTCGGTGGCAAATTCATGAAAAACCTGAAAAACATAACAAATGCAGACGTTTCTTTTTTTTTTTTTTTTTTGAAGACCCACCATTTTTATTTAACAATACAAACATCAGCCCCAGAGATGACACAAACCCACGGTCCGTACCCAACTGGAAACACAAGGGTTGTTGTAAAACTATAAAACATTTTACAAAAAACAATAACAAAAAAACTAAACAAATAAAGTTCAGAAGAAATAAATATATTTCCGAGGAGATATTTTTCCTGCATCCTTCACTCATTGTGGAAAAGCAGATACAAAATGACAGTCTCTTCATATATAAAGCTTTGTACAGAATAAAAGCTGCATTTTAAATGTGTTAGACTCTCCAACACCATAAGTTAATCACAATATCAGGTTAAATCTTCTGGATTCATGGCGTTCATCCCTCATGTAGCGTTCAAGAGACTTGGAGAATCTTTTCCAAAAAGCATTGAAGCTGTTGTGGCTTGTGGTGAACCTGACACAAGGATAACGACTAAGTTCCCTGATGTTTAAATGAAAGTTTTAACTTTGACAAGTCGAATAAACTAAAAGAAAAAGTCTGAAAAATGGCAAAATTGGGCAGTTTGATATATAAAATAACCTTAGTCTGGAAAAATATTGTATACCTTACATCTTAGATGTAACAGTTGCCTGTGTTAGTTTATAATGTTTTTTATAAAGCATCATTAGATGATAATGTGGTAAGTCCACATTAGATTCAGTGGAAATTAAATAAAATATGTACATTGATAAGAAGGTTCAACTAGACTACTGTGTCTGCTGCTGTCCGGTGAGTGTAGGGTCGACTAGGCGACTAATCTTGCACACATCCCTACCTGACACCTTACCCAAAAGACACACTATGTGGGCTTCTCCTTTAATCTGTCACCCACTGGCTTCTCTGGATTCAATCCAGCACAGTTCCGACATTTGTTATATGGTGGATTTATTCTTCCAGTCCAGTGCTGCTGCTCACAGTTTCCTCTAACAGAAGAACTGTTAGTAAATGTTCACTTCGTTGATGTAAGTGTGACTGAAATCACCGTCACGTTGTTCAAACTGTTGCGTGACTAACTGTCCCTTTACTGAAACGAGGGGCTCGTCATCCTGGAAATATGCAAAGTTGGAGACGGAGATTAATCGTTGGAGGATGGTTTACCCTCAGAATCGCAGTAC
Organism: Sparus aurata; assembly: GCF_900880675.1. NCBI lineage: Eukaryota > Metazoa > Chordata > Actinopteri > Spariformes > Sparidae > Sparus > Sparus aurata. The sequence goes on along the minus strand of NC_044204.1, from coordinate 25,857,233 downwards.
TTACTGATGATTAGATTTTTTTCCCCAAAACCTTTTAAGATTATTGCATTGATTTCACGCCAGAGAAATCACTTCTTCTTCTTCTTCTTTTTCTTCTTCTTCGTCTTCTTCCTCTTCTTCTTCTTGTATGTGCAGAATCGCCAGAGGAATCTGTGGGTGTTCTGTAGATGTGTCTGTGTGTGTTTGGCAGATTAATACAATAGATTATCATGTTAACATTTATGTACGATAATGATTTAGTGGGCTTGACATGCTGTTTGAAAAGTACTATGCTGATAAAAAGGGCCTTGCTTGTTATATTTCACACATCCACACTCGATTTGTCTCTTGTTTCACGGCTAAGTGTTTACAATAGGCCACACCAGCTCCTGTTTATGCCTTTATGCGCAGTAGAAGTATTTATCAACTCCTTCTTTCAGTGTGTGTTTAGTATTCCTGCCGCGGGCGTGTGGGTGAACGTGTGTGTGTGTGTGTGTGTGTGTGTGTTTGCCTGACGTGTGAGGACCCATGAGGCAGCCAGTAGTGGGAGGCTAAAACGCACTGGAGCTATTTATAGGCTGCCGGGCCTCCACTCATAAAGTGAAAACGGGAAGGAGGGATACCTTACACAGTGCCCGCCACCTAGATCTGCAATGCAGCACGGAGAGGGAGGGAGAGGGGAGGAGGGGGAGGGAAGGAGGGAGAGGTGTGAGGATGGTGTGATGAGAGGAGAGAAGAATGAGGGGCGAGTTTGTAAATAAGAGGATGAGAAAGTAGTAAACTGAGGGAGAGAGAAAGGATGTCGGGAGATAAACCGCTCTTATTTTGGTAAATTTCCACACAGTGGAAAACATGCACGGGCCCATGAGGGATGAGACACAGTACTGTAAATCAGAGATCACGCCGACTGGAAAACAAACACAAAAACAGATTGTATATTCAACTCCAGCTGACACTGTATCATTTCACCTCGAGCAGAGAAGACCCATAGGGGAAAACCTAAATGTCACCGGGTTTGATGTACAGCTGTGAGCCGACCTCAGCTTGACCGTGTATTGATTGCGAGGAGGCTGTTGACTGCTGACTTTATGCAGAATGTGAAAATAGGGGGGGAGGCTTAATGCAGAGCACGGCGGCTGGAGGACGGTGTGGATTTCAAGCCTTTGCATCACCGGGCAGACACAGTGCTGACACAGGCAGGTCGAAGGGAAAGCTCGAGGAAAAGAGTTATTAGTCAGTGAATATGTGTGTGAGTGTGCGCGTTCACATGTGTGTCTCTATTACCGTGCCCTTGGTGGGTTTTAGATGTTAATGGATTTACTGATATGGAAAAGGATTTCAGATTAAAATGTACTCCTGGCCCTCGTATTGCTCAGGGGCGGAGTTGTTGTCTTATTAGAGCTGCCGTCAGGGAGGTTTCTGTTACAACTTGCCCGCATTTAATGTGTTTTGTCTGTGCATTGTGAGTGTGTGTGTGTGTGTGTGTGTGTGTGTCATCTGCTCACTCTTCTATTTATAGCTTATTTTGAGAGTCAATACCTGAGAGTGAAGCACTTGTGGATTCACTTTTAATCATTTGTGTCCGTGTTCTTCTGTTTACTCCTCCAGGTTCACGATTACCTCCGCAGCAAGTTGTGTTCCCTTTACGAAAACGACTGCATCTTCGACAAGTTTGAGTGTGCCTGGAACGGCTCGGACAGGTACCGCAAGTTTCTGCATGTGTTTGTGTGTTTCTATTCTTGTGATAACTGAACTTGTAACGCTGGTGCTCTTGCATATTTTGTTGGGTGGCTTACAAATGTATAAAGTAAAGCTGCTCTAAGTGTGTTGTCGTTTTAGCTGACTTCCTGTCAGTTTTGCAGTTACACTTGCACGACTCCTTACTTTTTTTCGAGGCATCTCTATTTGTCTCTTTTCATCAAGCGTTTTTCCTCATTTGGTGTGTTCGGGAGTATAAACCAGGAGTGCTGGAATTGGTAGCTTTCCCTGTTAACCTTATAGGAGGAGCCGCGTTTATGGAGTTCTCTGTCCTGATTGGATAAAATCAGCAGGGATACCAGAGCATTTATTTTCTCTTTTACTGCATGAACAGCAGGAGAAGGAGAGGCATGGTTTACTGACCAAACACTCTCTAACAGTGAATACCATTGGCAGATAGAGCTACTCAACTCTTATTTTGTTAGAAAATAAAATAAATAAATAAATGGGCTTACAGTTTAATGTCCAGTTCAGCCAAAGTATAAAAAAACACACTTTTACTTACCCATAAAGGTAACTTTGAAAAGTTAAGGTATCTTACTAGGCATGTAGTTACAGTTTAATGTGCAGCAGATGCTGTTACTGCCCAGGTGTCTGCAGCCAACAGTGCTGATTCCATACAAACAGCTGCTGCGACTGGAAACTGTAAATAAATGACCTCAATAAAAACAAAAAAGGCTCAACCCCTGATCTCCTGGGTAGAGGCCTGTGTTTGACCCACCTATCCACCGTCACAACCTCCCTCCAATGTGGACTTTGTCTCTCTTTAATATTATGTCACCTGTTGTGACTAATCTCCCCTGGCTGAAACGAGACACACGTTTAAAAACTTTCCTCAATGAAAAGTATTACATTTGAAAACTCGGCAGCGATATCTCAGAGCGGATAATCCACAGACTGAACTTTGAACAGTTTTGTGGGGAAGTATTTATTCTAAAAAGTAGTTCCTGTTGACGTTGCATTTTTCTTGATTATCCAACGTAAAAAAAAAAAAAGGACTGTTAAAAGTAGACCTTTGGAGTTTCCAGTAAACAAATAAGTAAATACTCAATCCTGGGAGTCACTGATGGAAGAGCCAAGTACATTCTAGGAGTGGTGAAAAAAATCGATTACTGATTAATCGCGATTATAATATTGACGATTATGATTTGATTATTAAATTTCCAAAAATCGATTAAAAAAAACAAAAAACATTTTTTTTATTTTTATTATTATTTTTTTTAAAAATTGTAATACAAACTGGAGTACTCCTCTTACTGGCTTCCGCTACATGTTCCACAGTCTGGAGCCAAGATATGTTATTCCATCCTGGAGCTTTTTCACACTTAAATCGATTCCAAATCTTTACAAGGAGACAAACCTTTCCGTGCAAGTGTCCCTCAACTCTGCTCACAGTCTAATGTGACCGTTACAGCTCATTATGTCAGCAGTAAATGGAAGCTAATGTCCTCTGACTTCAGACGAAAGCTATGGATGATAGCCACACAAGCGCAAATATGTGTGAGTTTCTCAAAGCAATGGCAGACAAGTGGGGAATAGAGAAACACGTCACCAACAATGCTTCTAACATGAGTCCGGCTGCTGAGCTTGGCAACTTTATTTTAACAGTGAAACACTACATTTAAAACAAATAAAAAATAATAATTTTGATATTCCAGTTACACTATATAATATTGAAGGTGCTGTGAGGTGTTACTCAAAAGATAAGTAAAATAATTCAGCAGCTGACTGATGTTAAATGGAAGATCAGTAATCGTTAATAATTGAAAATCTAATCGATAATCGTTAATAATGGAAAATCGATTTGTAATCGAATCGAGACTTCAATAATCGAATCGGGAAATTGGGCCGATTAACCACCCCTAGTACATTCACTCAATTACTGCACTTCAGTACAAGTTTGTTGTACTTGTACTGTACAGAATTTTTTTTACTACTTTATACTTCTACTCCACCAGAATTCAGAGGGAGATATTGTACCTTTTACTGCACTATATTCATTTAACTGCCATAATAAAAGAAAACATATAACAGTTTAACAACAGCACATGAAGCAGGTAGAGGGCATTGTGAATCATGAGTACAGTTACTATATATCCTTTGTGTACATTTTACTGATACTTTTGTACTTACTACTCTACTTTAGTAGAACTGTGACTGCAGCACTTTTACTTGGAATTGATATTTTCAATAGTGTATCATTGCTACATTTACTTCTGTAAATGGTGTGAATACTCTTTGCACCACCTGTGAGCACCACAAATTAATCTTTGAAATCTTAAAACCCAGCCAAACACTACTGAAACCATCTTCATGGCCAGATACTTCAATGGCTAAGTCTTACAAAAGTCTTTTTGTAATTTTGAGGAAGTGACTCTATGTTTAGGTAGCGTAGCCACTGAAGGTCCTCACCAGTTTATCATTTCAGAGAGAAAAGACAATTTAAGTCTTCAACAACTTCTCCCCTCTCCTCTTCCTCTTCTCAGCGTGATCATGACCGGAGCCTACAACAACTTCTTCCGCATGTTCGACCGGAACACCAAGCGCGACGTGACCCTGGAGGCGTCGAGAGAGAGCAGCAAACCCCGAGCCGTCCTGAAGCCACGGAGGGTCTGTGCCGCCGGAGGAAAGCGCCGGAAGGACGACATCAGCGTGGACAGCCTGGACTTCACCAAGAAGATCCTCCACACAGCCTGGCACCCGAACGAGAACATCATCGCCATCGCAGCCACCAACAACCTGTACATCTTCCAGGACAAACTCAACTCTGAGATGCATTAATGAAAGGATGTCGGCGGTGGATACAACCGAGTTTACACCTGAACACACAACTATGCCAGAATGTACACATTTACGGACATATACCCACAGGAATATGCCTAACGCACCCTCACACAGATACACACATCTAGGTCTACTCTTTCACACTCCCTCACCTCCTCCCCGGCCTCCCAGAACTGAAAGGACCTAGAAAGGGCTAGACAGGGAACAGGCTGGATTACGCAGTGGATTATGGATTGCAAAATTGTCCGAACTGTGGACTTCCTGATTGTTAACCTCTGGATGGCGCTTGATGGTGTGTTGATTGCTACAGCTCAGCTTCTGAGGGGGATAAACCTCCCCTTGGACCAGAGAGACGTTTACATGTTTGTAATTTTTTTATTTTTTTGTGTTCTTCAGGCTCTTTTGCTTTTTCTCCACCTCCTCCTCTTCCTCCTCCTCCTCCTCCTCTCTTTTCTGTATTTGTGTGCTCGAGCAAAGCCTATTCTTATCCCTTGCCCACTGTTTTGTGTAACAGAAAGCCCTTCGTGGTTGTCAACCAGCGATGAAAAATGGGCCATTTATGTAACTGGCTGTTTGTTTGATTTCAGATCAGCTCTACCCCACTTCTGTTTTTGTAACTTCCTGTGAAAATGATGTTAGTGATGGTAATAATGATGATGCTGACAATTTAAAATGATAATGCGTGATGTGCGAGGATGAACTCGGGACCCTCTATTATACCCTAAGTGCACCCAGACGCCTCTGAGCTCCACTGGACCGTGTTCAGTGAGGTTAAAACTTTCACAGTCTTGCAGACAGAAGCAGAAGCTAATAGGTTACTACACCGCGGCCTAATATGAGAACACACTCTCATATATCTGCTCCACACACTGTGTTTCAGTCATTAATGTTTCCTCCGATGAAACTTGTCAGATTGTGGATTCTGCTTCCCATCTGGGGCTGCGTCGTGTGCTACTTTGCCGTTAAATACAACTCAAATCAAGCAAAAAAAAAAAAGAGAAAAAAAGATTAAAATAATTTCAACAATCAAGCAAAAAGATGCTGCATGTAAAACCAATTTAGCCTAGGTGTTTATAAATTGACTGACTGACTTGGCTGCCTTCTTAACCATTTAGACCCAGCTGTACAAAGGCTTCAGCGGCCCCCGGGGGCCCCGTGCAGCACGAGTAACCATAGATGACCGAGCTCTCCTACCTTTATTTGTGTCTTCGGGCACTGAAGCATGTTTACCAGTGTTCGGTTCATACACTTACATGTACATTTTGAATGACGCCGTCCAAGAATCAGTTTCTTTCTACTCGACTGAAACTGAGAACCAAGAAGATTGGGGAATGTTTTAATTAATGTTGTTCTCTGAAAGAAAAAAACACATTAAAAAAAAAAAAATTTAAAGGGCCTAAATGGTGTCTGTATATATCAACTCTGTTTTTGACATGTATGAGGTCTAGTTTTTTTTAACATCCATAAACGGACTGCGAACTCGGCCGTCTTTATCGATGATCGCCTCCAAAAGCTGCAGCAGAGAGATGGTCCTCTAATCTCTTCAGCCTTCCTCACTGATTACTTTGCTGATGTGCAGAAGCTTTTATTTTTAGAGAACAATTTATTCTTTTATTTTTATCCTTTCTCTTTTTGGAAAAAAAAAAGAAAAAAAAAACACCTGTCAATTTTTTTGCCACGTCCTGACCAAACTAATGTTGATTCACATATTTTTGTGTTAATGTATGTTGATGACAAAATTGTCAAATGGACAGTTATAAATAATGTTAATATGGTTTTTTTTCTGAATAAAGATTTCAACGAAATTGCATCCAATGAGCGTACAGCTGTGGTTTTTATTGCGATGTAATTAGGTACGACTGATAATAATCGCCAGTGTCATTATGGAAATGAGTGCGCTTTATAGCCTCCATTTATATGGGCCTATAAGGGGTCCTCATTACAGTCTGTGATAGCAGTGAAGTCAGGTGGTCTGAGGCGCCACCTGGTGTCATCACACGCCTATTACATCTGGAGACAAATTGATCTTCAGACTAGAATTCCTTCTTAACCTTTTCTGCCCTCAGCAGGGTCGAGCACAGAGATTTCGGGAGGAAGGAGCCCGAGTCAGGCAAAAACGGGAAACACACCGACAACAGATTCTTTGTTCCTACACTGATGTTGCCACACTGCCATTTACAACGACCCACAACTAATGACGTGTCATGTTCAATCACTTTGTCATGTTTTGATCAAAATCTATCCAATGTCCTTCAGTTCAGTGGTTTCTTCTATGAAAGGGAAGAAAAAAGTAATGATGCAATATCATGGCATCCAAACAGATTTCCAGACTGTACGCAATCATGAATGTGTTTTTTTGTTTGTTTTGGCAACACTACAGATTACAGAGGAGAGCTATTAAAGATAGGTGTATGATAGAGATATGGAGGCAGATATAGACATTTTCTGAGCTTGAATAGAAAGAAATCAACCTTTTCTATGTAGATTGTACACAAATCTGTATGCAAATAATGCAATAATATGAAAATAATGAGGTCAGAGTACTTTCTAGACAAACGTGTTTGTATTGTAAATTTGTTTTGCATTGAGGCCAACATGTCAACATATCCCTACTCTCTCCTCCCGTTCTTTTTTTCAAAACGACTAATCGACATGTTTATCCAGACCTGGACCAAAATATCAGCAGCTGTGTATTTGTATAACACGTGGCTGTGACCAACACCACGTTTTCTGTGCCAAATCTAAGCCGAGTTTCAAGTCCTTTATTTATGTGAAGGCAAGTTGCAATTCATTAAAACGGTGACTTGAGTCCTCATTTCTGCCTAAGAGCGACGCCTTTCACGGTCACATTGGTTTATACATTATATATTATATATAAAATATTGATGATAGCCAGTTTTACAAAATTTGGGAACCTCTGTACTACATACAGGCCTATCTCAGAGCAGAGCAGGCTTTGATATGACTCATCATAGTATGAAAAGCACAAGAGTTACTGTTAACATTAATGATGTCTCAGTTGTATTCAGTCCCAGTGCGCCAGTAAACTGTGAGCAAAATAAATATTTACCACTTGGTTCTAAAGGCAGGACTAAGAGCATTCTTGAAACTCTTAAAATGTTGTGTTTAAAACAAGTGATACAAAAACTGCAACACATAAATGTTTTCATAGTGTTTATGGGTCACAGTAGAAAACAGTAGTGACATCCTAACTCAAAACACATCATCACAACGGGACTGCAAATATTCAATATATTAAATCTCTGCACAGCAGAGACAGAGACAAACAAGGGAGGAGGAAGAGGTGGAGGAGGAGGAGGAGAAGATGAGTGGAGAGGCAGAGAGAAACTTGGACAACTGCTCTGTAATAAAAGCACAGATGCAGCTGAGCTTTTTAAAAAGGTTAATAATTAAAGAAATGACTTTCACCCAAATGATTCTTGAATTGAGACGATGTCTTACAAGGCACTTGAATATATCAACTAATTTAAAATTACATTCTATACATATACTGTATAATGTTCAGTGATTAAAGCTCGACAGCAAAAGGAAACCCTTCATAGTCATCGTCAGCTTCACAACCTTTAGTGTAAAAATAGAAACTTCTTCCATAATCTGTCGGCCACAAACACAACAGGGTTCAACAGCCTCCCAAGGAAACTGTCAAATGCAAATACTGATGATTTTGGCCACAAATATTTCATAAAAAGTGGGTGTAGCACACATATCGTTTGTATAATCACCAAACACAATCAAAATGCCTTCATTAACAGACGCCCTGTGACGAGCACACGTGTAGCTCAAACTGGATGAAATGCACATTTTACCACAGCTATCTTACTTTAGTGTTAGGAAGTTAATTAACTCTTAACTTGTTCTAAACTTTGTAAATTTAATTCAGTTGTACAAATGTATTCTCACACACTTTGGCTGAAAACCTAAAAGAATGCAAACACACTCGCTGAGAGCTCAGCTTCAAAACAGGACTGACACAACAGATGTCGGAGTTTCCACTAAGCGGCCCGGTTCAGAGGTCAGAAGAGGATGGTACCATTAAATGACTCTATTCCATCATGTTTTTTTCCCCCCTCTGTTGACGTACCTAACACACTGATCCAACACTGACAAGGTGGAGCTAGAAAAACAGCGGACCGTTGAATTGTTACAAAGGACTCACTGCACCAACCTCTCATTTTTAAATATCCCTAAATATCTGTCTACTCACTTAAGGAACTAAATTATCGACAGCATTGCAATAAGATAATGTGCAGGACAGTGTTGTACAATCATTCACATTCTCTGACTTAAAGGAGAACTTCGGTCGATTTAAACATGCAGCTTCATTGCTCAAGCTACCCTTGACTTGCCAGTACCGAAGACGCGAACAAATTTGGTCCAGCCATTACAGAGCTCCGTGAACGGAGACGTAGCATTGAACGCTAACAGCATGGGGTCAGAACTTTAGACTGTGTTTTAAGCGTCTTAACATGCTCCACATCTCACACCAAAAGTTATGCAACATCAGCAGACACCTTAGCACACAGCACTGTAGCGTGTATGACTCAAAATGAATAAAAAAGTAGTTAAAACAGTGTGTTTGTGCAAGGAGCTACTTACCTGTTTGTTGACATCGGCGTCTTCCGGTAGCTAGGCTAAACTAGCTGATCCGTCGAGCGTGCATTTACTCCCTCACTGGCGGAGACGGAAACGTAATCCAGCATTTTCGTGTTTATGTTCATAATGTACATGTCCATGTTACAGCCTGTCATGAGCCATGAGCCTTACAATAGCCTGTTAAGCCTGTTAAGTGCACACTCGATGGATATGCTAGTTTGGTCTAGCTACCGGAACACACGGATGTCAACAAACAGGTAAGTAGCTCCTTGCACAAACACACTGTTTTAACTACTTTTTTATTCATTTTGAGTCATACACGCTACAGTGCTGTGTGCTAAGGTGTCTGCTGATGTTGCATAACTTTTGGTGTGAGATGTGGAGCATGTTAAGACGCTTAAAACACAGTCTAAAGTTCTGACCCCATGCTGTTAGCGTTCAATGCTACGTCTCCGTTCACGGAGCTCTGTAATGGCTGGATCAAATTTGTTCGCGTCTTCGGTACTGGCAAGTCAAGGGTAGCTTGAGCAATGAAGCTGCATGTTTAAATCGACCGAAGTTCTCCTTTAAGATAGCGTTATCATCATCATCACACATATTGTTTCTCCCAGAGGTGCGTTTGCTGGATCTCTCTCCCTCTACGCCACCTCCTGTGTCACTATCTCAGTTTCTGTTCCAGTCTCTGACTCTTGGTGCAGCTGAGCAGTCAGGAAGGGGTTGAAGAAGAAGTCAAATCCAAACTGCAGGGCGTGTTGAGCCGTCCGCCTCCAGTCGTGTTCGATCTTGTACTGCCTGCGACTGGGCTCCTGGGCGTCGGCGCACGACATGCAGTGAATGGCTTTCAGTTCAAACACAGGCCACTTGGAGCCTAAACGACCCTCCAGTATGGTGCTGAACTCCACCAGGCTCCCTGTTTTTAAGTGTAACAACACAGATTTGAACTCGTTACTAGCTCGCAGAACTATGTCCTTAGTGGCGTCTTCGTCCTCTATGATCGTCCCGTTCTTGGCCTTCCTCTCCAGCGGCATGCCCATCGTGACTTCGAATTTGTATCGATCAAAGCGCTTGATGTGGCACTCGTGCTTGGCCAGTTTTTTAAGTCTACAGAGCGGATCTTCTGGAGGAGGAGCCGGGGCAGGCAGAGGCTGGGGCTCGGCTGTGGCGTTTTTCACCTCCTCACACAAAGGATACGGCTCACCATACAGGCACCGCATCCAGTTCCCCATGAACACAGGCAGCAGGTTGATTACAGAATGAGGCCCGTTCTCAATGTCGGTCACGCGGACGTATTTGAAGCGTCCGGTCCAGGTGACGCGATGTCCTTCTAGATGAGAGCAGAGAATCTGAGTCTGCGCCATGTTGTACTCTTTCCAGGCCTGAGGGCCGCAGAGGTTGCTGTACTCAGGCCATGTCAGGGTGGAGTTATACACCTTCATGCCTTCAGACCTGTAGACGTACATCCAGCAGAAGAGCACCACAGCACTGAGCCACACCAGGATGAGCTTGACGACGCTGCTCCGCGACAAAGAGCGAAACACCACGATGGGGTTGAGGCTGAAGCGGGTCCAAAGCCTCAACACTACCGGCACGAAGCAAATTGTGAGTGTGACCACCATCTTGGTCAGCTCCAGGGCGAGAAACCACTGCATCAGCTGGATGATGAGCATCGCAGCCATGCCCAGCGAGAGTATAGGCAGGGCGAACATGAAGAGGAAGTAGCCAACACAGGTGCGGATGAGTCCTATCGCAGAGGCGTTGTTAAGGAGCACCAAGGTGAGCTCGCACCAGGTGAAGCAAACCAGGTAGGGAACCAGGCACAGGTAGGTGCCCTTGAAGCCTCTCAGCTGGGCCATACGGAAGAGGAGATAGAAAAGGTGTCCATACAGCAGCCATGGCATCCCCAGGTTCAACGCCACCATGTCCCCTAGAGGCACAGAGATGAACGTCGTCCCAAACATCCTGAGGAACCAGAAGGAGTCTGGCAGGAGGTGAGTGAGGGAGCACGCTCCGGAGAGGACCTCCGTGAGGAGGGCTTTGCGAGCGAAGAGCTGAGCAGAGGCGTGAAGGCTGAGGAAGGCAGTGACGGTGAAGAAGACAGCGACAGCGGCCAACTCGGAGCAGGGGATCCAGGATTTATCAGCAACGGGGAAGGAGAAAACCACAAAGACCACAGAGAGCAGGAAGTACCTGAGCACACAGAAAAACACCATGTATTCATTTAGCTACAGAAACATTTCTTCATTATCATTCATTTTTTAAATTTCTGCTAATTTTGAGAATAAAACTAAAACCTTTTCTGCTGCTTTATGTGTTTGATAAAAAAAATTGTTCCATAATTGTTCAGGTTAAAGAATGTAAATAAAAAATGTATAGTTTACTTCTTAATTAGACATTAACAGTAACTGAACTAAGCAAACTCTGTATGATTGTGTCTACATGACAAAGCTAAACTGAAATTTCAAACTAGTAAAACCTGAACAAAAACAAACTTTACATTTGCAAACACAAGAGAGTAGGCAGTTAATAGTCTGCTGAGCAAAGGGATGAATGTGTCTCCATGCAGCTTCATGCAAATACAGATGTGCTTACAGATAAGGCTCCAAGTGTGTCCATCCAAAGTTGGTCTCAGCCTGCTCCAGATCTAGACCGGGTTCAAAATGAGTCAGCAGGTCGGTCAGGGCCCGGTAGTTTTCCCACGCTTTTGAATTCTGTAGAAAAAGGTGCCTATTAATTCTGTTTACTACTCAGATAAGTGCATCTACACACTGTAACTGTAACAGAGTGAACATTTTTCATGGGAGCTGCCACAGACCTGAAAAACCCGCAGTGTGCAGATGATCATGGAGAAGAACGAGAGGTAGAAAACCAGCAGAGGGATGAGGAAGATGAAGAACTCGATGGTGAGGTTGGAGATGATGAAGAAGAAGATGAGTGCGTTGACGTGGTGTGTGGGGATCAGGGCGCTGAGCCACTGCATGCCAGCACGTGACGCCCAGTCGATGAGGTGCTCCTTGATCTCCAGCAGAGCGTAGAGAGGGAACTTCAGCAGCTGGAGTAAGCACGAGAGAGGAGAGGACACCACCCTGGTTAGTACATGACAAAGGTCCCGAAACGCAGGAATCATTTTAACTGCTGCGTGTACATTAGGGCTGCCCGATTCTGGAAAAAATGTGAATCACGATTTTTTTGCTTAGAATTGAGATCACGATTCTCTGGCACGATTTTTTTCACAAAATGTTTATTGCACTGATGAACTTGAACAAAACAAAAAACATGATAGTATGGCAAATACTACTATGCCTCTGCCAAAGCAATGTTTTTTTGTTCATTTCAAGTTCTATCATTGGATGAGAAATTATTTTTACACAAATAAAAAAAAAATTTAGTCTCCCAAGATGAGAGGGCATCCTTTTATACCTCATGTTGTACAGTGTTTATTGGGGCCGTATCTTAAGCTAGGTGATATGTGCTAGCTGCTGTGATCGGCTTTCTAAAACGGAGGCGTAATATTCTTCCTTTTCCAAAAGCCGCCTCAGAGGTAGAGGTAAACATGTGACGTGACGTGAAGCCCGACGTTGGGCTGTGAGCAGCTGACAACGAATTTGTCTTCAAAATAAGAGCTTTACATTACACCCCATTGGAGTTTAGAGCTGGGTTCTTAGCGGGGGGCTTTTAATTTTAAAGCAGCGACCGTTCCTAGATTGTGGCTACAACAACAAGCTAACACAACCATACAGCTAGAGATCCAGGAGACGCTAGCATCTCCCGATCTCAGCGGCTGTCCAGTTGCTCATCTAGCAGGCGAGGCGGAAATAAGTGTACCCTCCGAGGCGGGAAATCGGCGGACCAAAACAGACCCCCAATTTGCTGCCCTCTGTCTAAAACCGCGGACCTAGCCGCTAAAAGGACGGGCAGATTAGCGGCTTGCTGCCCCGTCTAACAAACGGCTTCTCACTCACTCCTTCCATACACTTAACTGCAGGCGGGCTTCCGCCACTGAATCACGTGTTGTAAAGACGCTTTACCACAGGTTGAGGGCGGAGGCAGCAGCAGCGCTGCGTTTGGGGGCGCTTCAAAAAATCCGGGAGGAAACAGGAGCGTTTGTTTGTGATTCAGCTCGAGATATAAAATGCTTCAGAATCGCTGTGTGTAGATATGAGATCACGTGTATGTGTGAATCGAGATCGCGATTTTTTAACGATTTTTTGTGCAGCCCTAGTGTACATCATTCTGCATAGTGAAGCTCAAACATCCAAGTGAAGTAACAACAGGGAAAACACATTTTTGAGTGGAGGGAGACTTTGAAAAGAGAGCGACAGCCCAATTGACAGCCTCCTACCTTTTGGTGTAGGGGCAGTTCATCTGGATTCTTCACCACCACATCGTCGTCGTCCTCGTCATCATCCCCTCCTGCTGCAGCCATGACTGGAGATGGTGCAACACCCTGAGCGTACTTCTTAGTCATCTCCACAAAGTCGTCAAGACCCACATGGGAGCTGGCTGCAAAGACACACATGATGTACGTTAACTTACAAGTACAGTAACATTAATAATAAGAGAATGTATTTACTCCATTTGAATCGTCTTAGGCAAGAGGAATTCATTTTTTCTCAGGTTCGTTCTTCATCCTACAAGTTGGGGCCACACATACCCTCACTGGTGACCATAGTCTCCAGGACTCTCCTCTGTTTCTTGGCGGAGCTGTTAAGTGGTCCTGGGGAGACTGGCTGACCTGAAGATGTAAGAGAAAACATCAAACAATCATGTCACTAGTTTGTATTTTTTTTTTTTTCCTCTTTAACACAATTTGCAATAGGATATGTATATTGCAACTACTGCTAGAAATCTGTTTTACTTAGGGATGCACTGACTGTAAAATCCTGGGCTGTAGTAGTTAGTTTTTGTTGTTTGTTTCGCCTTTTGTGCCATGGGAACAAAGATAACGATGTCCAGTGGATATATCAACAATGTGAGTGTGTTAAATCACAGTATATCTCTTCCTGTACCTGGCTCTGTGTGCACGTGTTCAACATTCTCCAGCATTTCAGAAACAGCCACCGTCTTCTTCCTCTCCGGGTTCAGCTTCCAGTACATCAGCAGAGCTGCTTTCCTAACTCCTCTCTCGAAACGCGTCTCCATGCACAGCTTCTTCACCTCCTCAAAGTTCTCCAGAGTAATGCCTGAAAACGAGACAGTGAAGGTCCACGCTGATGATGGAGATCTATTCCCAGCATCATTTAAAGTTAAAATCATAAGATGCAAACCAATGTCTTTCACGCTGTGTTGCTAATAACCACAGACTGAGGATATCAGTGGGAGGTTTTGGCACCTTTCCTTGAGGCTAGGCACTGCTGCAGCAGTCTGACGGCGTCCTTGCGTCCTTGTTTAGCAGCCTGGATGAGCCAAGTGACTGCTGTACAGTTGTTCAGCTCCTCATCTCTTTCTTCAGCCAGAGCCAGGAAGTAACGCCCCATCTGGACACACACACACACACACACACACACACACACACACACACACACACACACACACACACACACACACACACACACACACACACACACACACACACACACACACACTCTTAGACTTGCAAAGGCAAATGTTACAATGACCTGTCCTTGCTATCAATATGTCACTCTAAAATAACATTTGTCATTACTTGGCTGATCTGCTCTGTGCCCACCATATGGTCATTAATGTATTTGCAATATGTTCACTGACACTGACCTTGGTCTGTGCTTTAGCTTCTCCTGACTTTGCTCTCTCCTCCAGGTCCTCAAAACTAACCTCCTCCTCCGGCTCTTCTGAAGAGAACAGGAAGTTATTTACTAAACACTCTGCAGATTTCATGGATCTTAGGTACACAATATACAACAGTACCCTAAAAAACACAAACGTGAAAAAGTGTGAGTGAAGGTGAACGTTTGTGTTCATGCCCACTGACAAAAAGGTGTTGTGGCCTGTAAAAAAAGGTGCATAACTTCTGAAAGGATCAAGGTAACATGAATGCATTGTGAATTCTGTGCAATTAAATTAATCAACGCATGGATTCCTGCGTGTACCTGGTCCAAGCTACTGCAAAATTGAAACAAACACACACACACACACACACACACACACACACACACACACACACACACACACACACACACACACACACACACACACATAGGGTATTTATAGGGTATGAAACTGCTGACCATACTGTTTCTATTTCAAGTTAATGTCCACGACTGACAAAATAAGAAGGTGGTAGTACTATATAAATAATCTTTTTGCCTAAAGTTTGAGGAAAACTTCAACCATAAAATTAATTAAGTTTAAAGTATGATAATAAAATACTCTGCACACATGGTCCAAGTAAACACAAGGAGGCGATATGGTAGTCATGATTTGAGTGATCCCAGAGTGTGCACATGAGTCAGACCCTTCCAGAAACAGCTCTGCCCTGATAAGAACGTCCCTCTGAGACAATCTGGTTTAATTATTTTCTTCTTCTGGCTGATGAGCTCTGATACTGTCAAATCCCTGTGCATCACTCAAACCAGCTCTAATGGAAAATGTCTCGACTTCCTGTAAATTGAGGTGTCACATTTGTTGTTTGGAAAAAAACAAAACAGCAAGGCTTCCTAGGCATGTATACTAGGAAAAACTGGAGGTGGCAAGAAATGTGGAAACACTTTCCAAGATTCAAAACGCCCACAGGCTGTAAGTGATACCGGTGTGTGAATTCATGGTCTGTTTGTGCCTGCCTGTCTCTGGAGGAAAAAAAATAAGATGGGATCTGGTATCTTCTGTCAGATGCCAGTCAATGCTCCTGGTACATTGCTCATACCCCGATCACCCGTCTGTGCCCTTAAATAACTGTTGGTTTAGCACAGTCAACAGCAGCTGCTAGCTTCCCTGCACAGTGATGCAATCTGTCTCCCATTAGCTACAACATTATCTGATCGAATCTCTACAGCTAGACACACGGTACAGGGTATGGCTGTCTTTGGGGACAGGACTGAGTCTAAAGGAAAAAACTGTGTCACACGACGGAGGTGTTGGATTTCACACTTTCCAGTCATCCTCCATATTTACATGTCACTGCAAAGTCATGCAACAGATTAAATCTGATATCCCCAGATCAGCTTCGAGATCTCCCACTATGGGAACTTTACTTTGGTGAGTAGGAACCAAGCAGAGCTGAAATGGACTGTGAAAAGATGAGGGTGAGACTGGTTTCTCTCCTCAAGTCAGCAGAGTGGGACAGGCTAATTTACATGTTGTGGGGAATGTCTAAGGTTGTCATGGAGAGACTGTAGTGCAGGTAGTAAACTGTCAGGGAGTGTTGGCTGCACTGATTGTTGGAGAAGTGAAACAGTGCAGTGAAGATTGTGCTATTATAAAAGTAAAAGGTCAAAGAGTTTGGTCCTAACCTGGTTCGGGTGTGGGTGGGGGTTGTGGAGCCTTCACAGCAGCTCCAGCAGACGTGGATCCAGTCGGGGGATTCCCCGTAGAGGCTGCATTAAGCTGAGATCTGCCCACCAGAGAGGGGCTCCTGATGGGCTGGCGGAGAGGGGAAGCAGGCGGCGTGGACAGGGAGGAAGAACGTGAGGAAAGGCCAGGAGAAGTCCGAGGGGAGGCAGTGGAGGGAGAAGATGAGGGCGTAGTTGGTGGCGTTGGCATGGTGAGTTTAGGCTTAGGGCGCTCTGAGGTTAGCGTGGTTGTGGTTGTCGATGAGCTTGAAGTGGAAAGGCTGGGCCTCAGGGTGAAGGGAGGCGAGGGGTTTGGTTTTGGGGCGGCAGCGCTGCCGTTAGGTGATGGTTCCATGGCTGAAAATCACACCAGAGAGCAAATCAGTGAAAAGAAAACTCATGGGCTTGTCAAAATCACAGTGATGTTGGAGAGGATCTGAAAACAGCAATGTTAAAATGTAACTTGTTCGCGTGTGTTCAGCAGCAGAGATCAAGGAAGAGCTCAAGGCAAACAGCTGACAGTGAAGGTATGACGGAGAAGGAAGTGACGGCGGAGTAACAGCTGCTGTGAAAGGACACTTTCTCTTTTCACTTCAACACGCCTCCTTTGCTCACTCAGCTATTACTGAGACTGCAGTACACAAACAGATGACTGAAGCACTGGTTAAATCCTCACCAGAAACCAGGGATATATCCCAGTAATCATAATGGAATCACATTCACCTTACATTTAGTTAGGAAACAAACTAGGACTTAGGACACATCTTTTCGAGGGAAAACGGTTAAGGAGTCTTCAATAAGTCATCTTAATCATAAAGTCCTCCGGAAAAAATAAATGATAAATTAATGGCGGTAAACTCATCCCCCTGTTGTTTTTTAGTTTGGAATATGTAGTTTTTTTTACACACATCTGACTGAACTTGTGTTCATGGTGATAGGCTTAGGAAATTCTATATCAATCAGAAAACCATTATTGGACTGTACGTCAGTGAGCTATAGACACCTTTTTTTTTAAGTCATTCATGTCAGGATATTCACAATAATCTCAATTACTGATTGCCCCGAAAATGGAAATTCAGCACCATCAACGTATTGCGTTTTATTTTAATCACAAGCTGTGATAAAACTCTTTTATTGTCTCCTCTCTGTTTATGAGAGAACGTCGAATAGACACATCAGTGCCAAGTGGAGTTGAAACAAAATTGCTCACATAACATAACTTGATCGATTAATTTTCAAAAGTTTTCTATCAACAGCCAAATTGGCTCCAAAGGTAAAAGACCTACATGTAAAAATAGGGCTAATTTCTTATAATATTTCAGATAACTATGTTTCATGATGGAAACACTACTTACTACAAAACAAAACAAACTGTGACGTATATGGCTCTCTCATGTGCCACCAAGGCTTGATTGCCAGCAGATTTTCATTGCAACCCTGCAGACATGTCTTTAAAGACTGAAACCTGCAAACCTCCACATCAATAACAGACTTTTAAAGTCTGCAAATCCATGTTTTAATAAGTTTGGTTCAGCTGTGTAAAACCTATTGTTTTCTGTTGTATCAAACCAGCCACGTGTCCTGCAGTCTATTTTAGATATTATCAAGTGAGCCCTGTGAAGCTATATCGAGAAGGACACATCCTTCAAGAGTCCTGACTGGAAACGTGATGTGTCCTGTTACAGTTTAGGGAAACCCCAGTAAGGAGAAGCTCCAATGACACAGATGTAACCAGTGGAGGAGACATTCACATAGTCTTAATACTCATTATTATTCAGCCACCGTTTATACACGTCTCACACTAATACAACACCACAGTCTTTAAGTAGCTGACAGTGATATATGTGGCAGGTAGCTAAACCAACCGGTGGTGGTGTTGCTAATGCTAACCTATAACATGTCACTGCTGTTGCTCGCTTACCTTTAACCACGAACACACCAGTTTATTTCTAATCCTCCAGGTGAAAGGGCCTCGAGAAATATCTCGGTTTCTGTGCTATTCAGTGTCCCAAGTCATTATTCCCTTTCGCTTTTGTGTGGTCTGCCTCTCGGCTTGGCTCTGTGTGGTCAAACTCCAAACAAACACAAAGTACAGGACGGTCTGTCAGCGGCTGCACTGGACGTTCACGCCCACTTCGAATTCTGCGTGTTGTGATTGGATACAACTTAGGACTCGTTTTTCCAGATGGCGATTTGATTGGCTGCAAAGGCAGGAAGTTCAAGCGATTTCTCACAGGCAAGAAGAATCGACTGTCGATAACTTGATGAACCCCTAAAGTTAAATCAGGGACTGTTATTTCAGGTAATTCAGCGTTAAATCAGCTAATTCCTAAAATTAGAGCGTTTCAAGCTTCTTTAAATGCCTGCTTTGTCTTTTAATAAGTATCTTTATTTATTTTTTTCGTTTGGAACAACGTAATTCAAGTTGTCTTCCAGGAGATGGCAGTACATGGCACTTTGTTTAAGAGTAGCCTACCCATAAACTGTGATTATGCATTTCATATTGTGTGTGACTATTTCCCTGACAAATTGAATCACCTATATATATACCTGAGTATAGAAATAATACTTAAGTGAGTAAGCTTAAAGTATGTTATCTGTTATTAAATGTGCGTATGTATTAAAAGATTTGTTCTGACATTAAGTGTACCTAAATAGGTAAAATAAGTACAATTGACATTATATATAGATATTTTCATGTATGTATGGACTGCATGCAATGGCATGCCATATAGCATTCTTCTGATTATTGAAATCAAAGTTTTTTAAATCTGAAAAAAAATATGTTTTTATTTGTATATTTTTTAACAATTATTATTGACATCTGTAAATGATCTATTTTGGGTCTGATGCAGCATGCAGCATTGTGGTTGTACTTGAGTAAATGTACTTTTATTCCATCGCTGAGTTTAATTAGAAATTATACATAATGTTAGTCAATGAGCAGAGGAGAAAGAAAAGGTAGCACCATGTTAGCTATTGAAAATATAGTATTAGCAAATTATGTGTGAATCTAACAATCAATGTAATATCCAAATTTACAGTTAGAAGTTAGAGTTAATTGGTCTGCAAAAAAGCAACAACAACAACAAAAAAAAACACACAAACAAATCGAACAGATTCAAGCTCTGATAACTTTCCTTTAATTTGGGGATTTGGGTAAATTACTCTCTGCCAGCTTTGCTCTGTGACAAAAATGTGTTGCTTGAGCCTCAAACACACTGAGGATTTCGAATGATTCTCCATAGTGGAGGTTTCTGCCCACGTGCATGTACAATGTCACCCTCAGTCAGGAGCAGTGGGACATAGACAAGTTCAGAAGAGGGGGACACAGGCAAAGAAGGAAGGAGCACAGACAATTAAATTACTTAAAAGAGAGTAAGCAACAGGACTCTGGGGACAGAGTGAGATCAAAGTTGTGGGACTGAGAGTGGATTCCACATTGTGGGAAAAGAAGGAAACAGTCTGTAATTGCGGCTCCATGGAAGCAGTTATGTAAATAGCTCTCGATTAGTAGATTAATGAAATCCGGTTGAGAGGATAAGCGGGACCCTTATACTGGTTTTGGTTTTTCACATGCACACCTTCAATCTACATTAGGCAATCTGTCATTTAAATAGGCTTAGACACACATGCACTCACAGACGCATTTCCCATCTTAATTAGGCAAAGGAGCTCAAGACAGATATTTGTAATAAAGAGCTTGTTATGAGTCCAAATCTTTTAACTATGTAAATCCCCTCACAGATTTGTCAGGGGCACACTTCCCCTGCCTGAGACTCACAGTCAACACATGTAAATTTCTACCGTGTGGTCAGTACTCAGTTGAGTGAAAACTGAAACAAGTTGGGTTTTTTTTTCTGTTTGTTTTCATTCCCAGCCTCCCCTCAAGGTAGTATTAAACTATCCAAGTTCTAATGTGATGGAGACTACCCCGTCATCTTTTCTTATCACATATCTGGCAACAATGCCAGCTGCTGTTATAAAAAGCTGCTGCATGAGACACCAGAAGAGAGTCCAAAATGCACTCAATACCCTCTCCGTCTCCGTCTGTGTCTAGGTAACAGGTCCCTGTGCAGTACAGGCCCTACCCACGGCCTCCCCCCCTCACAGGAAGAGAGACCTGAGGAGGAGGAGAGGAGGTATGGTCAGTAACCACAGCAACCGGTAGGGTTATGTGAGAACGGACACCGACTGACGCGAAGATGAGTGTTTCCATCGCAAATGCAGGCCAGAAGCTATTCTGACCTTTGAAGTGTCTCTCTGCAGGGAGCTGGAAGTGTAATACTGGACAGACTGCAGCCAGCTGATAATTTGGTCAGTTTTAGAGACTTATGGTATTTGTCCTAATTGCACTCCAGAAATATCACACCAACTTGTTTATGTGATGATACAAATACAATTTCACTTTGAGGAAATCCTCAGGCAGGGAGTTGATCCAACTCTTGTAATGTCGGTGCGACAACATGACCCGTCTGTTATACGAACCTGTTATTATAAACTCTTACAAACTGTTTTGCTCGAATCATTGGCACTTCCTACACATTTTGATACACTAAGTGGGGAAAAATCAGCCCCTTCCTGTGGCTTATGTCCCTTCTTCGGCTGCCAACCCTCTGTGTATTGATCTGCGGCTATATTGAGGCCTGAGTGGAAAAGAAGCAGAGAAATGGGAAAATCAAATAAAAGGAAAGATGGAAAATAGATGTATGCATAGAGGCATTTAGTCACAACCCCGTAGGCCTGGGCTCGTGTTCTCTCTGAAATTTCTTCTGTTTTGGGGTTCTCCAGTTATTAATCCTTTACTACTGGAAGGAAAAACTGAAGAAGCCAAAATAGCCTGACTTTTAGTGTCTATTATGCAGCACTACAATTTTGGTCAAAATTGAATTATTTTGATATTCAATCTTGCTCAGTGTTCAAGAAAAATGGAAGTTAAAATGTCACCAACTACAAAATCCAATCAAAAACCAAGGCATATTGCAGAATGTGCCGTCACTGCACTCTGTCTTGCTTTTTCTGAGCTTCATCTGCAGTTACTGTGATCTGTGACAGCTGTTAATTAGACAGGGACTATTATCATATTGTATGAGATCTTGTAATTTAAAAAAAATGGTTTAGATACATTTTATAATCAAATCAAGACATCTTAATAGGTTATACCTAAAAAATGCTTTTTATTGAGGATAGCTTGAATTTTTCTTCCATTCTTGATCAATTTCAACCTTTAAACATACAAACAACAAAACAGTTTAATACATATTTTCCCAGGAAGAAGACAAGAACAAAGATTGTGTACTTCACTTTGCTGTTGCACTTCCTCTATATCCTTTCAGTTAATATGAAGATAGATCGGAGCATCTGCATTTTTAGGGTCATGGGTCCTATCATTGGTCATCATTTTAGAACTGATTGAAGAAAACACTCTTAATGACAACATAATCACTGTTTTGGCTCTAACACTTTTGACTGGACAGTCATAGTTAGCGTTGTTACTATAGTAGTCTTTGTAAGGCAGTATAGTTCAAGTTCTAAAGATGCTGGATCCAACATCGTCATAATGCAGCTCAGTAGTGTCTTACACTGCCAACAAGTTGCTCCATTCTTTCCAACCCCACACCTCTAGATAGAAACAACTAACTTTCCTTAAAAACAAAATGTAATTCTGGAGCCCAGATGGCATCAGAATCATTTTCAAACATTTGGAAGGCTTCCTCCAGAGACACAGAACACATCATACAACAGGCCGAACAGTTCTCAATGAGCACACTGAACTTCATGTGTAAAACTGGTGGAGTGCTGTCATAATAAGATACAAAAGAAAAAGACAAGACATTTTTACAGTTAATGACCTGGAAATGAGACAAAGCAGAGACAGAAACCATTTTGTTTTAAGTGGAATGTGGCTCACAATACTCACAGACACTTAATGACAGATGTATGGTGACTTTATGGTGACAGTAATAATATAATAATGGTTTATTTATGAACCAGTTGAGTTAGCTGTAATGCTAATACAGCTCTATAACTCTCCTCGTTGAGTCATACTACTTTGCTCTGTGGCTACATTGAACAACTTGTATCATGGTTCTGGGTGTGGGCGGTAATGGTGCATTTGTAGGAGCAAAGCATTGGACCGTCCAATGGAACATTTAACAACTGCATTTCCATTAAACACCTCATAACTTACCCCGAAGGTAGGAAACACAGAAATAGCTTTGTTACTATGTTTGAAAAGCACTTTCTCCTCTTGCACATGAGGTTACCATCTTGTTGTGTTCATGTTATGAATTAAGGTTTCTGGGGATGGACGATGGAACATCAGCCTCGGATTATTTAGTGACTAACAGTGGTGGTGACTCATGCCTGGGAAGTCTAATGAACTTCATATGAAAGTGTTACGTCACCATAGCCGCTACAGACTGGTGGACTTGGGGTTGCATTGTGGAAAATGGGTCAGTTTGGTGGCTGGCTTCGGAAACGGACGCAAAGGTGTTAGCTTGATGTATTCCTCATTTGAGTCTCTGTTCCCGTCAGAATACCAAAGGCCTCCGCTAAAAGCCACAATACATATAATATGCCAGCAGTCATGAATATGTTAAGCTCATTACCGACAGCTCTCATGGATGCTGAAAACCTAAGATGATTATGTTAAGTTAATAAAACCAGTGACTCCTCACATTACTGTGTTACTCGTAACCAGGCCGAAGAGATGGAAACAGGCTGACTGACTTTCTCTACTGTTATCGCTGCTAACGAATGAGACTGTTACTTTCCTCCCATGGAGAAATCTGTCATTAAGATGGTTATATAACTTGTACATTCAGCCCAGTTAGACTGTCTCCTCTTAGAAGCATAACACAGGCCCAGGATGCTTTTCACCTACCATCACTTTTACACTTTACATGTGGAGTTGTTCTTTTATCAGAGGATGAGATATCACAAGTCCTAATCACAAGGTTATCGTGACGTTAAAGGAGACCCATTTATTTCTTAAATGTTTTTCCCCTTTTCTTCAGTGTATGTAGCTTCTTGTGTAAAGTCTGCACCAACAGAAGCTTCTCTCTACCACAGTCAGACAACGTTGCACCTAACATACCTGTGGCAGTTTATCAGAAGTCCTGTCTTTAATCCAGTGACTTTGTGACATCACTCTACGTCACCGTGTCACACATTTGCTGCACATTTTTATTTACGGTAGAAGTGAAGCAAACAGAAGTGCAACAGAGCAGGCCAGAGTGAGGGTTAGTGGTGATGGGTCAGGCATGTGTGAGCTGGCCAATCAGAGCAGACTGGGTATTCAGGAGGGGGGGGGGGGGGTCTTAAAGAGACAGGAGCTAAAACAGAGCATTTCAAATGGCGGGGGAATACAGAACTGCAGCAATATGACAAAGTGATGAGTTTTTTGAGCATTAAAGCATATAAACCCATCCTAGTAGTAACCCAAAATAATATTATGAACCTACATAGTATGTCTCCTTTAAATGAAAAAAGTACATTTCCTTTATGCTCTTTTTGTGAAAGCTTCCGTTTACAGTATGAAACAAAAACAAGCTCACAACATACCGTGCTGTGGAAGACATTAGAAAATACCGAAGGCTAAACAATTAACAGGAACACTCATTACCGGTCTCTGACATACATTTGCTCTCTGAGTCAATCCTTCACCAAAACAAAACCAGACCCCCTCTCCTAATGCCTGCAACCACAATGTTTTTTCACTTTATCACTCCATCTGGTTGTCTGTTTGCTGGCCTCAGCAGGAACCTAAACGAGTGTGGCTTACTCCAAACTCACTCCCTTTGGTCTTCTGCTTCACCTCACTCAATAATGCTCCACAGATATGAAGAGCCTGCACAACCTGGACGAAATGCCCACTGGGACAGTGGTGTAGACAATTGAAACTCCCCCCTGACTGTGTGTTGTGCTCTCCTTCCTGCACTTCCTATGGCCTACGGCGCCCTGCAGCAATGGGCTGCATATGCTGTGGTGATTTGTGTGGTGCTGCTTGTGAATGGCAGACAGGCAGGCGCAGTGAGGAGAGGCAGAGACAGGCAGCTGTGCGTAAGTAATGCATCCTCCAGAATCTGGGTCACACTCGCACCACTTTCATATTGTCAGATTATTTCACCTAGTTTTATGATTCGCAGAGTCATATTGTCCCAGATAGAACTACTGAATTAGACGGACTGCAGTACCTGTAATTGAAGAGGATACATACAGTGGGAAATCTGTAGGCATGTTTTTGAGTTTTTATTGTTGTTGTTGGTTGATGGTTTGTCTTCAGTTACCCTTTACTAGGAAAGAATGAATCATTTTGTACAATGACGCCTGGTATGAGGCACATGGCTCAATAAAATAAAATAAGTTATCATTATTATCGTCATCATCTAATGTACAATATCTGTGGTGGAATGTAACCACGTACATTTAGGGAAGTTGAACTTTGAGGTACTTGTACCGTTTTCTGATTTCTACTTATACTACATTTTGGATGCAAATATTGTACTTTTACTCACCACATATATTTGGTGACTTTAGCATGGTTACTTTGCAGAAAACAGGAGTCATTTTTTTGTTTGTTTTAGAATCCATTTAAAGGCGCGTGATGCAAGAATTGGCCTCCTGTAGCTACTATTAGCTTCTTAGCTCGGTTAGTCGTGCAGCTAGCTTGAGCGTTGGTGTTTACAACAACGACACAGGACCTGGATCAGAACATATTTATATATTAAAGGTGCACTATGTAGTTTTGGGCAGGAATTTTCAAGAAAGATCATCATTGACTGATTTTTTAAAATGCCTAAACAAACTATAATAAACAAATTCTATTTGTTTTCATGGCGGAATAAACTGAAAAAAACGACTGACCCTAAAGGACAACACGATTTCATACTGTTTATACTTTGTTTATATTTGGTGGACCCTGCCACCTTTCTACCTTTGAAAAGATTTTCCTCTTTTCCTCTCAGCTTGTTTATTGAGGTCTGGGCAAAATAAATATTTCTGAGTTTGCATTATCACCTCATTTATATTGTTAATATTTAAATTCTGAGTTTGACTCTCTTCTCCATATCTGCATAGTGACATTTTTTTTTTTCATCCATGCCACACATTGATTACATGCAGCAGTCTGAGGCACAGTGTCAGGTATTCTGTGTCTCCCACCGCACGCTGCTCTGACGACGCACGTTTCTCCCGCACCCGGCGGCGTGTTCACGCACTCAGAGCGCGCGGTGTCATTCTTGAACACGCAGTCAGGTGTCGCGCTTCTATCACGCTACCGGCGACGCCCGCCCCGGCTTAATTTTTTTCCCCACGTTCACGGTGAAACGCATTTTATTTATTTATATATTTTTCTACTCATGTGCGTGAAATGTAGACTGGATGACGTCGCGCGTGCACTCAAGTGTGTGTATGTGTGTGTATGTGGGCGTGGAGTGAAGTGTCAACGTGCGGCGCGAGGAGGAGGAGGAGGAGGAGGAGGAGAAGCCCCGGGAGCCGAGTCCAGTCAGTGGCTAGAGGAGGATACACAACTTCAGCTGCTGGAAATTGTGTGTAATACTGGAGAGTAAAGTTGTGAATGGTCGCTGGTCGACATCTTGTTAGGAGCCGCTGGAGGTGAGTTCAGACCGCTCCCCCACCTCCTCCTGCGCTCCCTTCCTGGATGTGAAGCAAAAGCAGGCGGCGACGTTTTTCCCAACATCAGGACACTTGTGAGTGAGCGCTGCACCTCCATTTCAGGTAAGTTTGTTCGGCGTGTAATGACGAGACAACTTCTGGGAAATGATTTGTGTGGACGGTTAACTGGCGCACACGTCCGTGTTTATGAGCTGTAACGGCCGCCGACCTGGTTTCATCATTTCTGGCGGTTGACGTGAGTTTTTTTTTTTTGGTCGCTAGCTAACAGTTAAAGAAACCGCCAGACCCAGACGGGGATGTTAAATTTTGGCCGCATCGTAAAGCTCTGTGTGGCAGACAGACAGTGCCAGCTAGCTAACGAGGAAGTATGGACCGTGATGATAGCCCGACACGAGTGATTGATATTCAACGGTCCCTCCTGTTATCTAAGCCTTCACGATGTTTCCTCCCCGGGATGATGGAGGCCACCGTGGTCTCACCAGAACATCTCGGTAGAAAAAGCTTCGCGGCATCAACACGTTATTCTCTACACAGCCTTGAGTGCAAGGACACCCGACCTCTGTGGCTGGAGGATGCTGCAGCAGCCCACTTGCATGTCGCCGTGGGGTGTGGTTGGCAAACCGGACAGGCATTCAGGCAGGCAGCCTGTCAGCAGCAGCTCCCTCCAGCAGCACTCTACCCTGTAATCTCCCATTTGACAGCTCATTAGAGAGCTGGCCACATCGCATTAAGCCATCCTCACGAACAGTATCCCTTTACTAAACCAGTCCTCAGTCTGTCATGCATGTTCTCTGTCCAGTTTGCTGTGAGTGTTTATTGGCAGCGGAGGGGTCTGTCTGTCATAACAGCTCTGCTGCTGTATTAGGGGCCCCAGAGGCTCGTAAATCTGCCCCTGTGGACACCCAACATATGTTTCACACTCACTTCTGTTTGATCAGCCCTGCACAGGTCATGCTGCTAAAACTCTGATGCGTGGCATGCACATTTTTTAACTCACTCATCCTAACAAAGGCATATCTCTTATGCAAGTACTGAATCCAATGTACAATCATTATTGTGACAGGAAGACAGTCACTGTCTGTTTATTATTGTAATGTTATTTTTCCATCCTGACCTCTTCCTGTCAATCTTTCCATCATTCATTGTCTGTAATCGTTTATACTTGTGGGGAGCAGGAGGGTGAGTAATGCTGTACAACCTTGACTGGTCGCCAGTTTATCACAGGGCTAACACATCAGCGCCACCAATTAAATGAAAGTATAAAGTTGGCCCAAAAGTCAAAATTCAGTCGTTATCTTCTCACCCCCATGCTGATGGGAAGTCGGGCGAGGTCTCATAGCCCACAAATCATTTCTGAAGCTTCATAGCATGAAACTGATGAAGACTTCAAACAAAAACAAAATGAAAATGGCTCTATACAGCTCGCCCAGTGTAATCTAAGTCTCAAGATCCCAAGATCCCAAATTGATTTAAAAAGACTTTTCTACATCCTCGACATGTGGTCCAGTTTGTGCACCCACTTCTGAAAGAGTGCTTGCTAACGTTTTTAGCTTAGCAGCTACAGTGAAGAGTTTGGCTTTAAATAATGTGTAAATATCATCTTTGCAAATCAATACAGGATCTTGAACTGTATAGACCCATTTTACTTGGTGAAGGAGAATGCTGACACACTGTTTTACTGTGAAGCAGACTACCAGACTTCACCAGATTTTCCATTGGCTTTGGGGTGAATGAATAATGCCCACATTTTCATTTTTTGGGTGAACCCTAAACTGCATGTCTTTGGACTGCTGAAAGAAACTGGAGCACCCAGAGGAAACAGGGGCAGACATGGAGGGAACCTGCAAACTGGACACAGAAAGATCCCCAGCTTGTTGGTGTGCTTGAACCCAGAACCCTCTTGTTTTGAGGCCCTCATTCTACTCTGTTAGGTGTAATGTTAATGAATGCCATTCATTGGGACTCCGCTTTACGTCACAGTCTCCCTTCTTTTTCAACTCGCTCTCCCTTTACTCACCCACCTTTCCTCTAACTTAATTCATGCCACTTATTCCTCATTCATAATCCTATCTCTTCCTCCATGCCTGTGCCTTCCTCAGCGTAATGCTTTGAGTTGCAGGCTGATACCTGGATAATCCCTTGGACTATACTCGCATGTGCAGGCCTCTCTCATTGCATTCATTACAACCCTTTCATGGAGACATGTGAGGGTAGTTCATCCTATATATTCCTAATGCAAAGAGTGGGACAGGTGATTAAGCATCTGGACAAGGGGATCAGCGATATACCGTGGTATGATGTGTTGGCATTTACTTATATAAGGTATTTCATTCTACTGTATTAGTGTGATTAAGAATCTATATTTCAAGTTTATATCAAGCTTCATGTCTGTTGGGGCATAACTTTTGTTAATTTTGAAGAAAGTCTTTCTTAAACTGCAAAACCCTCCTTTTTTCAGTCCCTTAAAGTTCATTGTAACTGATAATAGTGGGAGGAATTGTGTACTTCTGTACACTATGATATTTCCTGAGATGGTTATCATACTGTGAAAATGTCATACGGTTGCAGCCCTCATCTGTACTGCGTATGTTTAAGCCAGGGGTTAAATAGCAACCAGCCAGTATGGACCAATGTGCTGTGTAGTCAGAGAGAGAGAGAGAGGCAAGGTTAATCACATTACTGATTGCACTATCATGTCTTTCCGAGGGAGGAGGGGCTGTCACTGCCAACATACACACAGATGCACCCATGCATGCAAAGAACACACCCATAAAGATACATGCACAGGTCAAAGACACACAATGCCTCCAGCAAAGAATTACAAATTGACACATTTGTGGGTACTATAGATCTAATTCCTGGGTGATAAAAGTAGCAGTAGCATCACTGAGTAGATTGTGTGTGTGTGTGACAGAGACACAGGAAGAGAGAGAGTATTGCTCTGTTTGGGTTGACTAGTCATTGGGGTCAGTAACTCGCAGTCATTCTGTTGGCATAGTTGTTTTTAGGTCATATGCTTCACAAGTGTGGCGCTAGGCTAGGTTACTCAGGCTTTCAATGGGATCTTCTCTACAGTGTCTTTGGAGTATCAGCAGACTGCTGAGTGTGCGTGTGCGGGTGTGTGTGTGAAGAGATGTCTGGAATTTGGCCAGACCTGTTCTGACAGTCTGCACTCTGCTGATGCAGATACGACTACAGTGTATGCATGCTGTGTCTGTATATAAGCTTGTGAGGCATTGAACAAACATGCAGTATAAACAGGAGTACATCTGATGTTTTAACCTATACAGATAATTGAGGAGTCTTTGTTTGAGCTCCCATTTGCAGCTCTTTTATGTATTTATTGGGCCTGCATGTCTCACTGAAGTCTAGTTAATGTTTGATACCATGTGAGTGAGTGTCTGCGTGTGGTCAGTCTAGCTTTGAGGAGGTCCATCTGTAAGTCTGTTATAAGCTTGTGAACATTACAAAGACATTTGTTTACATTCCTACCTCTTTTTTAAACCTAC